>NW_015150739.1:493847-555230 GCF_000732505.1 Cyprinodon variegatus
TCTTCTACTTCTTCTTTTTCCTACTATCTTCTGAACACATCCCTACATTCTATTTTTCATAAAGATAAATAGATGCTTTACCGAATACATCTCCATTTCGTTACCCTCGAGCCCCAGTAATCCTTTCAGACTCCATTCATGGCCTGCCATTATATTATTTTTTTTTATTTCATCCTTTATAGTGTTTATTTCCGTCTACCTCCCTCACATTTATCAATATTTCTTTTTACCAGTTAAATATATAATTTAATTTAGATACGTATGACCTAATCTTAATCCAGTCATTATTATTTCTTTCCATCTATTTTTCTCACTAATATTTGTCACTAACATTGATTTTACAATATATTGTTATACAAACAAATTTTTTTCTCAACATTATCCAACCCTTTTTGCCACATTTCTGTTTCTTTACTCTTAAATGATTTTCCTTCCCCTTTCAAATGGAATCGTTACTGCTATTGCCCCATCTAAAGAGCTTTTAGCTTATTTCATTACCTTTAACTTCTCCCTGTGCTGGTTTTAAGGGTGTAACTTTGTGATACAAGTTGGTAGGGACACTCTATTTGTGGTGGCTGATGGACATGCAGTTAGGCGACCTGAAAGCGTCCATTAGGTACTTCTATGTATTTATTGAATGCCTTCCTGCTGCTGAAGACACAAGAGAACCAAAATACACTGATGTTGATATTTAGAACGTTAGACTGATACCTTATAGTACATTATTTATAAAGGGCTCAAAAACATTAATGTATAAAAAGTGACTAATAACAGCTGATGCCAACAACAATATATCATACATCGATAGTATGTGCACAATTTTTGATTTTTTCATTCATGCTGATGTTACATTCATGCTGAGTTTGTATAGTTTCTATCTTAGTCAGTTAAATAACATGCTGCTGTCATTTTGAACATTTCTGATCTCGCTGCCATTTTCAAATATCCAGTACTGTAAAAAATGTCCATAGCTGTATATTGTTTTTTTTTCTTAAGGTGCACAGTTTTATATTGTAAAAATACTTCACAGTACATTATTATATTTTTTATCGTAGGTAGTAGGTTATTCTTATACATTTTTCTAAGGTCCACATTTTTCTGTAATCTTTTTGCTGCTTTAAACACCAGAATTTCCCCATTGTGGGACAATAAAGGGATTTTCAACTGAATTCAATTCTGTTCTATTCTTGTAACGATCTTGGTTCTGTTGTTTTTCTCTACGTTTTCAGTTTCAAGTCTAGCCAGGTTTTCTAGCTTTATTGGTGTGTCTGGATTCATTTTAGTTACTTAGGTTTTTCTGTCTGTCCTCTGTTGCCCCCTTGTGTTGTTTCCCTCGGCGTCCTCATCAACTCTAGTCACACCTGCTCCTTATCAGCTCATTAGTCCTACCTTTGTTCAGTCAGCCATAAATACACTCCCTCTGCAGTCCCTCTTTTCTGGTTCCTCGTCTTACCTTTTCTCACCCTGGCTCCTTGATGGTTTTCCCTTAATGTCTCAATGGTTCTGGTTTGTGTTTGATTTTTATGTAGGATTTTTGGATACCTGTTTTTGTTTAACATTTTTAAGTTGGATTTTTGGATTCCTGTTTTTGCTGCCTGATCTTTAATCCAACCTTTTAAGAGCTCACCTCTGCCTGTCAGCCTCTGCACCTGGGTCCTCATAAAAACCTCCAAACAAACCGTGACAATTCTATTCTATCCTATTCTATTCTTCTATCCTTCTATCTATGAAAAACTAAAGGAAGTACAAATATTGCAATTCTGTTATAAAGTAATATGTGTTATATTGTAGAAAAAAGGAATGTCCACAACTGGATTTGATCTAACCTTTTAATAGAGGCTCAATACACAACAAGACACACACTTCAGTGTGGAATAGTTTATACCCAATGCCAGCCAAAAACAAAGGTGCTTCCTGAACTTGATTTGCTTCACAATTGCTTTAGGGGAGTGGTGGCCTAGTGGTTAGGGCATTGGAATCCTGAGGTTGTGAGTTTGAAACCCACTCCCACGAACTGCCACTCTGGGTCTCTGAGCAAGACCCTTAACCCTCCCAGGTGCTGCACAGTGGCAGCCCACTGCTCCTTAAAATTAATTGTTTAATTGCAGAAAGTTCTCCATTGTGAGATCAATAAAGTTCAATTTAAATTTTTTCAAAGAACAGTTTGCTCCCTTCCTAGTGGAGCCATATCACAGCCCATCCCCACAATCTACAAAAGGATTCAACTCAGTAAGTAACTTAGGAGGTTTGCATTGCATACTAACAACCACCAAGATCCACAATATGAGACCTTTAAAGTATGATCTGGTTGAATTGTCTCTGTAAAGTGCCTTCAGATGACATGTTTTGTGAATTGGCGCTATATATAAATAAATCTGAATTGAATTGAACATATTTCGGTAGGATATAGAAAACTGCATTATTTTCTCATATGCTGCTTAAACTACCTTTTTTGATAAAAAAAAGCTGATGAGATCAAATATACAACCGAGCTGAGCTTATATACAAAAATGAGGCAGCTATCTCTGCAATATGTTGCAATAACTTGCATATAATAAACTAAGACATTGAATAGATGAGCTGTTTGCCATGAACACCACTATGGTATATATTTTTGTGGACAATCCACTTAAGATAAAAGAAAATTATTCTTGGCACCCAGTTACATCCACCTATTGTCTGAAAGTTTAGTCAAACAAACAAACAAAACAAGAAACTCACCTTACAGTGACTGGAAAGGATTAAAAACTGGTGATGTAACAGAACTTTCTGAATAAAAACAGTATAGAGGCGCTGAGTCTGAACATCTAAACTCTGAGAAACTTCTAAAGGCACATTTTCAAGACGTTTGTTCAGATGAAAGCGCCTCCAGCTGAGGATTCAAGGGGTGAGCATTATATAAGGAGGAAATAAAACAAACACTGAGGAATGTCCACGTGTAAATCGTAACGGCCTCTGTCTTCAGCAAAGAACTTATATCGTGCATTTTTATAGCAGAGCAGTTAAGCCATTTAGGGTCTTTATCTGGACAAAGCTCCCCAGGCATTGGACAAGTCAGCAACTGCTCACCAAGGGAGTGTCTGAAACACAGATATCCAATTTTGTTGCAATGTAAAAAAATTGCAACAAATAGAGAAAAAAGTGTTATTTAGTGCCATTGGCTCTGAGACACTTAATGTCCAACATAAGCATAACTATTGTCTTCTGTGTTTTACACAGGGAAATCCAGCACCTTTCAGTTACAGGACGGACAGGTTTTCTGCCTGGAGGTGGCTGGATCCCCCACTGATCTCCGGTTTGTGCCCAGAGAGGGAGAAGCTGGAAAGTCCCCCTCCTCTCGAGAGGGCAATCAGCGTGTCAGCTGATATGCCCCCAAATTCAAACGCAAACGTCCCATAGAAGAGCATGATGATCATGCAGTAGACCCACTCGAAGATGGCAGAGGTGTGCTGGAGGACGAAACTCTCCTGGCAGAAAAAAACTCCACCTGGTAATGGTAGGGTTAAGGAGAGTTGATTATCTCAAACAAACCAGTAATCCATAAAGTTACATAAATCTCATCCAAGGCCATTTTATCTGAGATGGCCATAACAACTGCTATCTTAGCCTGGTTTGAGCATATTCCAGATCAGCTGGCACTGCACCACTTTAAGCTAAACTCTGCTGAGTTGCAAGTAGGGGTGAGTATTGGCATAGGTGTTGCGATACGATACATACCACGATACTTGAGTCACAATATATTATCACGATATTGTGATATCACTATATATTGTGATACTTTTCCCAACAATGAAAATTAGATTCATGGATGAAAAGCAAGTACTGTAAATGTTCATCAGACGATATTGATCATTTAGTTATTTTGGTATCCATGTTGTTGTTGGGTTTGAGTTAGTCCACATCACTGTTACTGCCTCAACTACAGATATGGTGCTGTGACACACAGGAAAAGGACTCCACAGCGCCATCTGCCAGAGTTGCGGTGCAGAGGTAGCCCTTATTCCCTCATTATTAGGTAAAAAATTTTGTTTTTAAAATTTTTTTTAATGAATACTAGGAACTGAAAGATCGATATTATCAGGCAGCCGAAAATCGTGATGTATTGCCAAATTGATTTTTTCCCACACCCCTACTTGCAGGAGAATTTATTTCAAATCAAACTTTAACTGTAAGTTGTAAAAGATAGACCCTGAAGGATTAGACAGCTCAGGATGACATTAGAAAAGTTCTCTATATGTCACTTGTGCAAAAGCACAATGAAGAAAGTTAATAATTTTTCATTTATTAAATTTTAATATTGTTTTACTTGTATGTGAAGCAGTTAGTTCTCCATCAGTGGGTTAGGTTAAAAGAGGTTAATTATCTCTGAAGCAGCAATGATAGTGTTAGGATTTTGTTTCTTTTCTTTCAAAGTATTTAACACTGCAGTATCGGATGATTAAAAAATAAATAAATAAAAGAATATCTGCTGTATAACTTGACCACAAAAAGAGTCTTAACAACAAAATCTGTTGATCAAAAGGCTCAAGAAGAGGCAGAAATTGGAGGAAAATGTAAAATTACACACAAAGGATACTGAGCACCAATGTGATTAGTGCTAATAGAGCCATCCCTGCTCGTATGTGACCCACCCAGTACTCCTCCTGGGTTTTAGCCAGTCTGTAGGTTAGCGCCGCTTGGAAACACGCAAACAGCATGCTGGATGGGAAGGCAACCCCAGCTCCAATATAATGGAGAACTTTGGCAAAATCCACCTGAAATAGAACAAATAATTTTATTCTAAAGAGACATAAAAATAAACTTTACTTTCTATGAGCCTTCTTCGTTTTTATTTTGCCATTGCATTAAGCAATCTTATTAGACATCACATGGTGAGTTAAGACTGCAGTTTAGGGTATTTAAAAGCTAGTTATAGCTACAAAGATTGCTAAATTTTAATGCTGCTGCCACTTTTACTTCTAATAATGCAAAAGTTAAACAACAGATTCTAGCATCATGTATCATAAGAATAAGCATCTCAACAGTTAACTTTGAGCAGTAAATAACAACGCAAACTTTATTAAATAGGAAATCAGATTATGAAGTGATTTTGAATATTTATTTATATAATTAATTGGAGGAGTCTTTCAAAATAAAATAAAAATAATTTGTTGTTGGGTCTTAACAAGATTACATGTACTCAGACAAATGAGAGTTGCAGTATAACACCTTCTTATTTAAACAATACCCTAAAACAAGACTCGTGATTCCTTTTTTACATGTTTAACAACAAAACTATTTTGATTTTCTTGAGCCAGGGTTTGTTTATTTAGTTTTATACTCAATAAACATATTGAGAAATTGTTCAATCTGCTTGTAGTTGCTTGCTATAATAACCAAAGTTGAATATATATAGAATAAAAATGTGGGCATAAAGCAAAAAAGCAAGTTTATTAAAAGACCAATTTGTACACGACATAAGACACTCCTTTGGTCTAAATGGACCCAAACTACAAGATGCTTAATTCTAATATCTGAGTGAAGGGAGGCACGTACGAGCCTCAGTAAATCTGCCTATCCTCACAGCTTTGCTCAACTCCTTACAGTAAAGTTGCTTTTAAAATCCCACCACACCAAGGGTGTTTTCAGACTGAACAAACAACATGAAAGAAGATTTACTTTGGAAGGTCTACAGAGAATGGACAATGGAGAACACTAGATGGGCTCAGCAGTCAGCACACACCAGAATCTTCATGGGAATGTGATAGGAGAGAGTTATCAATCTCTGCAGCATTTAGTGGCAGCCTTTGAGACATAAAATCTGTTCCTGTTTTATCTTTAAAACTTCTATTCTTATGCCTCCAATATCTTCTGGGCACACGGGAAACATTTTTTATTATTGTTTCATTTGATTGTCAAAAGAAACAATAATGAAAAATGTTTTATTATTGTCAAAAGAAAGACAGGATTTTATGGAAGTATTTTGTAATCTTGTTGCAGTCTCTTACTTTTTGTCATCAAAAATCATTTTAAATGATTTGGTAACCAGACATGAGGTCAAAAATTCAAAAATGTATAATAAATGTATATTAATTACATTAATCAACTGCCATATTATTATATAACATCACCCTATGCAACAGACTTGGAAGGTCTTTCAGAAAAACATCAAACATCAACTTCCAAATAAACCAACAGCACAAAAGCCGGAAGTGGTGTGAATAACAGTGAGATTAAAGTCTGTGCAGAAATTATGTAACTCTATAGATGTTTAGATAGTTCTGCACTTTTGTAGGAGCCACTTTTTAAAGTGAGCACAAGATAACGTGCATTAATGCCTCTGTAGCATCCATCAGTTGTCTTCATGCATAAAAAAGTGAGGCTGCTCTGCAAAAGTTATCAATGTTTTAGCATGTAAAGTCTTTTTTTTTTGTCCACTGGCCTCTTCAGGTAACTGTCAGATTTACCTCTGATGTTGCTAAAACATATCTTCCCTCATCTCCAGCTTTCTAGCAGATATTATGGATTTGGGTCCAAAAGACTAGGACTTAGAGCTGGTGATGATTCAAACAACAACAAAAAAACATCTAATTTTATCCAAGACATTTTTGCAATTGCCATGTTTGACAGTGGGTATGGTTTTATTTTGCCAATATGCAAAAATATTGCAAAAATGTAAATGTATTTTCATCAGATCATGGGATATCTTATAAGTTTTGTCAGATTATGCCCAGACCTGCAAGGTTTTTATTTTAGAAAGGTTCCATCATGCAAAACTCCTCAGACTAGACATAAGTAGAACATACTGTAGGTCACGACCAGTACTAACCAAAGAATAATGCATCTCAGTGGCAGTTCTAGCTTAAATATCACTCTAGTATCAGTTAGAGGTCTCTAATCCTGGATAAACCAGAAGAAAACTTGTTCAAACAGTCGTTTTAATCTACTACCATGGAGCCAATACCAAAGCATGCCACCAACACAGCTCATTTTGTGTTGATCTTAAGATACTTAGACTCTACGGTCTTCCTAATCAGTTTCACTGTTGACGTCTTTATCAATACGGGTGAAATGCTGACGGTCTGGACTTATTGATTACTGTGTTTAATCCTTATCCTGACTGGTACATCTATACAAGGAGGTCGGTTTATTTATTTTACACATTTTTTGCAAAACGTGGTCTTAGCTAAAGGATGTTAATGTTTAAAAAATCTTACTAGGAAAGCTTTATTACATGTTTACCACATTCACAAAGATGTAAAATAGCAGGTAAGTACCCAAGTAGACTGAATGCAGGTGCTTAGAGAAGTAGTTTGCACTAGTGCAGAGTTACAATATGCAAACAGTTATTACAGCTTTTTTCCCACTCAAAAAGATTAGTTTATCTATTTTTTTTTAATCTATATAAAATCAAAAGTGGAAAACATTTTAAATGTCTTAAAGGTGAAATGAGCTGTATTATATTTTCATTCATACATACAGCATACATTCTCACTTTGTCCTTTTGCTTTCAATACCTTTTAATTTTTATATTGCAATTTGAATTAAACTGTTAAACCCTTTAAATCTTGGGCAGACTTCTGGAAGCCTGAAGAATTCAGAACGACTCACCTTTGTTACTCTAATTTACATTCATTGAATGGTTACAGACACAGATACAGCTGGGAGCAAAGGTGACCCCACAGCACACATTTTACTGGCTCTGTGCTTCTCTGCTAAAGGTCCAAAGATAAACTATGACATCATTGGTGGTCAGTTACCTGGAAGTTTCCCACCATGGTGAGACCAGCAGCGCAGATCCATCCAGTGGAGAGGCTGGCTATGTTCAGAACACTGTTCTGGTGTCTCTCTATCACGTGAGCGTAATGCAGAAGAGTGATTAGCATCACTGAAAAGAAAATCAAACACACAGTTTATTTTATAAAAGCATGCCATCATATAGTTTTTCATTGTCAGTGTTGCTTCTGTTTTTGTTGCCCCATGTTTCCTATTCCTATCTATCCTTCCTCTGCAGCACCTTCTTGTTAATTTAATAATGATGATAATAATATCATCATTATTAAGGCTAGAGTCACTTTAAAGAAAATGTTTAAAGTGACTCCAGCCTGATAGATTCTGTAAATGAGCTGCCCCTGCAGTGTGACCTGATGCTGCAGATTCCTGGTGTATGTTTATCAAACTGCTCCATCAAAGCTTCACAGCAGAGACAATGTTCACATCTGGAGCTCTTCATGCTGCAAACTGCTGAGAGCACCTGTTTGGACGTTCCTGTTGGGAGTCCAGCAGTGAACGCAGCGGTTCGCTTTTGGCAGTCAAGGGAAAACTGGCATGGGGTCTGCATTCGAGGTGTGGCTATGTTCAGCATACGAAGAGGCAGATATACAGCACAATGACCTGTACGACTGACCGTTCTTCAAATTTGCATGAACGCCACAACTTTTAGTTAATTAAAAAAAATAAAAAAACTTTTGAAACCCTGGATTGTTTATGAGAATAGAATCAGAAAAGGAGGAAATATTCTTAATATCTGGAAAGAAACGCCCTCCGGACTTTCTCAGAGAACAGAAATAGTTTGGTGAACAGCTGTTTTGTCTGGATAAAGTATTCAAACCTTCAAACATTTAACATGTTGGTGCATACCAACTTTCTTTATTGGGATTACATGTTATAGAATAATAAGAGGAAGCAGGTATTTGTCAAGTAAAATGAGAAGTATATGTGAATTTCAGAACTTTAAATATGAATGAAAGCCAAACTTTTTCAGATTTATGAAAACTTTTAAAAGTGTGCATTTTTTTCTTTCACCCCTTTCGTTCATGCTGTACATTGTCAGTTTAACACATAAACGCATAACAGGAGGGTTTGTGGTCCTAACAAAATGTTCTCCCTTCTCCCCCTGATATTTCTTCGAAGTCAGATGTGTACATAAAGCAACTCAGTATGGTATTAACCGTTGATGGGGAGTCCTCACACAGGGTATTTCCCTGTGTGATATTGCATGAAAATCCCCACCATAAAAAATGAAATCAGGAAGACAATCTAAAAGTCTGGGCCATTTTTGGGAACAATTTCCAGGTTCCTAAAGGTGCAAATATTCAACTTTGAACTTAAAGGGAAAGTGGACACTGTTCAGTAAGCAGGCAGATTATAGGCCTGATCTTTAAAACAGGTTTATATGTACTGAGCAGATCTTTAAATAAGGGACAAAGTGATTTTATTTGCAATTTTATCTGTCAGTGCGTGCTAACCTTTTATATTATATATTGCAATGACCAAACCACTCAGATTCATAGGGCATGCAAACCTAAACATTTACCATGTGCAAAATGAATCTCTAAATCTAAAACTCATCTCTGGCTTCAGCTTTTTGCATCTTATTTAGTGCTTCTGAAAGTAAGGTGCAAAACTGGCAGACAAATAGTCAAAAAAGTAAATATATTTATGTATATATATATTAACAAGAAAACTCAAGTTAAAGTTTTATACATATATAGAACTAACTTGAGTTTTCTTTCATCATTTTATTTTTTAACTTTGCTTTTAGCACTTTGAGATATACTGCCTTTGTGAAGTGCACTATAAAAATGTTGTATTATCATTGTTTTTTTTTTTTTTACATAATCTTTTACCTACATCTGCTGTAGATTACACTGTAGAGGTGTAGCTTTTCCCTGTGGCCCAGTAAAGCCTCAGAGACAAGCAAATTTCACGTAGTTTCACATTTCCACCTTTTAGCTTTGTTGTACTGATGGTGATGCAGATGGCTCCACGTCTGTTTACTTCTGGTCATTGCGCTTGGTGCTGGAATTCTATTTAGGCTCAAATTGACTATCAAAACTCTATAAGGATGGATGTTTGGTGTATATTATCTTATCTTATGTCAATCAAAAGATTTTTTGTATTTTTTAGGCATTTAGAGTAGTGTCATATAGCATGACTATGCTCCTTTCTCCAAATCTTTGCAGCAACACATTATGATCTTTGTAGAGTGTTTTACAAAGCTCCTGTATCTCCTCAGCTATGTCTTCCAATTCATCTCGCAGGACTCTCTTTAAAAACAACAATAACAAAAAATATTTTGACTGTATCTCAAGCTGGAGATAAAAAAAAAAACCCCAGCATAGACAGAGAACAATCAGTCCTGCACATGGAGACGACCACCCAAAATAGATGGTTTTAAGAAGTTGTGGCGCACAGTTGGAGGGAAAGGTTGCCCCTTTTGTCCTGTGAGGAAATGTTTGCGGTTCATGCAGGGCAATAAAAGAGCCCCTTCCAAAGAATAGAGTACATATTTCCCCTTTATGAATTGCAGTAAGATTTGGATCTATCATTGGATTCTGGGGTGAGAAGTTTAGGCTGGGGTTGCTGCAGCTGGAAAAACAAGTCTGAGCTGTTTGATGTGTATGAATTCTGTTCACACACTTTAAAATGTGCATCACTTTAACATTAATTGTTAAAGACGCTTACCCATAAAGGCTCCTGTGCTGCATATGAGGCTGAAGAAGCAGCTTTCAGGTGGTAGAGTTCCACATTTACTGCAATAAAACCAGGTTTAGTCAGTTATAGATTCAATCACAATGAGCAGCACTTATATACAGTCATGAAATTAAAGCAGCTCTGTAACAATATCTTTGTCTGATTTTAAATCAGTTGGACTTAGAGAGCATATAGGGAGATATCTCTATAGCAGCAATATGAGAAGTATGAACAAACCACATCATTACAGGAGCTCACTTCTGCATTTGGAATAAAAACGCTGGAAATGTGTCCAACATCAACTCAGTTTTCATTCCTTTGCTAGGAGAAAATCATTGTTTGCATTCTGCACTGGTTTCTTAAAGACTGGTGAAGGATCTATTACGCACAACGAGAGCTCCAGTTCCCGTGGAGCTGCAAAGGTCCATCATCTCATCCAGGATTGTTTTGCTTTAGAACTAATTTAATTTACTTAAAGTTTGGACCTTAAAATGACATCCTACCCAAGTTGATGCTGCTGTAATTGCAGTTCAGAGAGCCAAGCAAATCTGCACGCTGCTATCCTCTGGCCTAATTTTATTTTATTTTATTTTTGTGGACACAATATTTGCAAGTGAAAAAAATCCTATGCACCGTTGTCTTGTATAAAAAAAGTTCCTTGGTTCAAATACTAAACAGAGTTTGTATGTTCTACCTGAAAATAAAAGGGTTCTCCTTAATATCAAGCCTTCTATCTTTGCATCCAACCATCCATACTAAATGCATAGCATTAAAGTCAAATAAAAACTGTGGCACTGTATGTAAATACGCATCACATAGAGCTCAAGTTTTTACATAAGGAGCTTGACACCACTGACCTGATAAGTGGTATGTTGTCCAGGGTGCAGCACAATTCAGGTTCAATTTGTGAAGGAAGCTGTTCTTCACAGGACTCATTATACAACCTGCAAAGACACACAACTATGAAGACGTTTTAGAGATACGGTAACCTGATAAAGATACATTAGAAGCCTTCAAATGCATACTTTTTTAGTTGCAGTAGAAAAACTGGTTGGATTGTACTTGTTAGTGATAAATTGTACACATCAGTTCATTTTTTGGGGCACCACAGAGTTGGGTGCTTGGCCCACTGTGTCCTTTCAGACATTTTGAGTGTCCTGTAATTATTATTATTATTAAGATATTTATATAATCAATTATAATCTAAAAATGTATATTTTTTCTCTAAATTAATCTACAACATATGCATGTTTTAGATCATTGTGATTACATGCTACCAGCCATTAATGATTATAATTAACAGTTTGGATAATGTATTAGCAGTTATTAACATAATTTACCAAAAAATATGGATATTCAAACCAGTTATGGATGTGAATTCCAATTTTAGTTGAAGACCCCAGGATTTTTTTCTTTAAAATTTCAAGGTCTGTTAATTATTAGGGGTTTTTCTTACTTGCATTGTTTATTGTTAAAAGCTTTATCTCCAAAATCATCCATCTGGCTTGTACAGTAGGTGGTGTATAATGGTTTAAAGGACGATTAAAAGATTTAGTATAATTAGAATAATGTATGTAAAACAATCAGTTTGTCTCTGGCAGAAAAGAAGACGTGAGTCACTGTTACACTTGAAAAAGTCATTTTTCTCAAAATAAGTACATTATGTCTTGAATCGAGGAGCTAAGTGAGACACTTTGCCAATAGAAGAAGACAATTTATGAGAAAAAAACTATTTCATTGTCTTATTTCAAGTGTATATTATCTAACTACCTTATTTTAAGTGTAAAAATCCTCATTCCATTGGCAAATCATCTTATTTACCTATTAAAATTATAGTTAAATACACCTAATTTAAGAAATATTGATTTATTTGCAGTGTATAAAAAAGGATTCTTTCAATTGAAAGCTTCTTAAGATTGCTAAGCTGCTTTTGTATATTTTTCATTGGAATTTTGTTGTTTTCTTTCATATCCAGTATTTTATAAATTTATTTATTTATTTTTTTGGTATCCTGATATCTTGTTTCAAGATACTAGAACTAGAAGGCCTCCTTGCCATCGCCCTCATCTTCAGCTCCCTTCACATATTTTGGCTAAGCTTTTTCAAAACCCTAAATATTACTTTTTGAATTAAAACTAAATATTACCTATAGTCAGATGAGGATTCTAGCCAAATTAAAAATGTAATTTTAAATCTATATTTTTCAATAATGTTTGAAATATTTTTGGTTGGATCTGCAAACATTATTAGAAATCTGTAAAAATACAAATATTGCCATTTTAACTTATATTTTTTTTTATTTAAGTAATTGCTAGGTGTACCAATAATTGTGCCACTTTAAAAAAAAATTTCCTCAGACTTAGAAACGACTTTCAATTGCATAACTTTTAAAATTCCATTATAAATAAAGGTGTTGTATTGTCAACTCCATAGGTGGCTATGGATTAGACATGTAGTAGATTTACTTCAATGAAAAGTTGGATTTTCGAGAGATAAATGCTTTTCTCACATTATCCCCAATGGTTTCAGGAGGTCTCTACATATAGGGCCTGATCGTTCAAAATTGCAAATAAGGGATGCTAGATTTCACATGCAATTAGTCGGTGCAATAAGTGGCCTTGTGTGATTTACAAAGATTACTGTGCAAATGTTAAGACGTGCAAATCGATTTGGTTCAGCTCAACAAACAGCTAACTGCAAATCCAAATTACTTTGCAACTTCATTGAAGATCTGCTCTATGTGTACAAACATGTTTGCACCTAAGATAGGCAAACTGACTGATGATCAGGACCCCAGTGTGCATCAAACATCTCCCTAATTCCAGCAGATGAGACACAATCAAAATGTTCAAAGGGGAAGAAAATGACTCCAAACTCCAGTTATATTTTTCCCTCAAAGGTTCATAATAAAACATTATATTATGCAGAAAATGTAAAAGACACAAATGATTGAAGACACTGTTAATGGGTAGAAAATTAACTTGAACACTTGGCGTCACATTTTATGTAAACAACAGTAGAAAATTAACCAAATATCTTTTTTATAGAGATTTTCTCTTGATGTTTATTTGATATACTAGTTTTATTACAGACACAGAAGTTCTTGAGGAGTTTTCAACAGAAAAAGGTTGTTTCTATTTTTGTTTTGTTGGATATTGGGCTATCATATGATACTTCTCTATTTAGACATGATGTAAAAGAGACTTTCTTTAATATTTTTTATTCAAGCTCCAAGTCTACTAGTTGTTTGTTGTTAGAAAAAAAAATTTATAATCAAACTTTTTGAATAGGCAGTTTTAATTTCTGTACACTGGGAACCAGACAGATAATGTTTTTGTAAACTTCAGGAGTTTCACACTTGGGAAACTCACTGCTGCTGATCAGTCAGAAATAAATGATAATCAAAGTCCACAAACCATATTCTAATTTTTTCTTAAAGGTTGTGCACGAGAAAGGCCTGGAATTAACCGCATCCTGTCCCGCTTGCATAGTATGAAAATAACACTGGTTTTACTAGAGTTTTTGATGTGAAAATGAGCAAAAGGCCGGGTGCCTCTGATTTAAACCTGTGTCATGACCTGGATGACTGAGAATTTGCACTGGTTTGATCCCACTACATTATGTTTTTTTTTTTGTTTTTTTTTTTGTAGCGTAGAAACAAGACTTAACACCAAACTTTTTCATTTTCAGTTTCTGCCTGGAATGTATTATATGTATAAAGCCTCAACTATCATGATCATGTTCAAAGAACTTAAGGAGACAATAGCATTTGCTCCTGATGCTCCAAACTGCTTTCATTGTTACTATCAATAAGGTCCTGAATGCTCATGCCTATTCCAGATAACGAAACAAAAAAAAACTAGAATAAATAACTTTCCTCACTAAACTCTGAAGGAACTGTTGCTACAGTCACATTCTCCTATGGATGTTAAAAAGTTCCTTTCTTTAAAAAAAGAAAAAAAAAATCATCTGCTTACATTTTTCACCTTTTCTAACCTTTGGTTTATCAGAATCAGAATCAGAAGTACTTTAATAATAAAAATATAAATATATGTACCGGTATAACTATGAATCCAAGTAAAGTGATAGTGATGTGCAAAAATAGTGCAAGGAATGACTAAATGTCAATTACAGATAGCATTTGCTCCTGATACTCCTGAAAATCCTGAAGAGTTCACTGTCTTACCAACATTTGTCTTTAAACTGCAAGGATTTCCTTTATTTTTTTTATTTCCTCATTCTTTGAATTAAGTTTTCCGATCTAATTAGGAGAGAGGGCTTGTTAGTGTGTGTTTACAAAAGATTGCTCAGAAAATAAACAGGTCTAGAAGCGAGATATTCTCTTTTCATGACTTATTTTTGCCGTTTGAAAGCAGAAAAGATCCAGACCGCATGCCAACCTACATTTGTTTATTTTTATATCTGCTGATCAGACATTCAAGCTTCACCATAGCTTTTAAAACATGATATTTTCCCAGAACTCCCTCATTTCATTAATGATAAAGGGAGTTACGCTTTAAATGGAATTCAAATAAAATAAATGGTAGGGAGTGTATGGAACCAAATCAAAGAGAATCATAAGCTTATGCTCCATTTGTGCAGACAGGAGAGAAAGCTGGCTTCATTATTTTGCCTTAAATATGACAAATAGATCCTTCAGTTGTAATAATAATAAAAAAAATCTGATCTCTTTTTTTAGAGAATAATAGAATAAAAAAGCTACAACAAACTGGCTGCTAAAATGCACAAAATAATAGTCTGTTTAAACCCTCTGCTTCAGTGTTGTTGGGCTCTTGACCTTCATAAAATTACATAAATCTGAGGACTCACAAAAGGTCTGATTTACTTTACAGTATTATTATAATTATTATTGTTGTTATTATTATCATTATTATTATAACTGATTGTGTTTGTTTTTACCAGTTGTGCACAGGGCATACATGCTGGTTGTAGAGAGCCATGGCATATCTGCAAAGGAAAAAGACAATAATGTTTAGTTTCAAATGAGTAGAATATAAAAAAAAAAAAACAAGATTTTTTAAGTCGGTAAATGGGATCAATATCCATTTATTCTTCTGTTGTTTTTTGTGCAATATGAATCCTCAATCTTTTCTTCTCCACGCTTACATAAAATGTGATTGGAAATAGTTATGTCTCTGCATAGTATGAGAAAGACAACACACCCTGAGGCATCTTCACTCATTAAATTTAGTGAAGGATTAATGGTTGTATTTTAACCAGCACAGTGACAGCAAAGAATAAAGTACAGCAGTCAGTTCTAGAGTCTAAAGCAAAACAAAAAAGTTAATTTCTGTGCCTGATAGGGAGGAATTTCCTCCCTTAATAGTCGCCAGAGAGACAACTATTAATGTCAGCCTTTTAGTTACAACTGCTGTACTTTTTTAAGGTACTAATTGATGAAATTAAATTATGATATATTTGCTGCCTTTCTTTTATGATCTATGATGTCTGTGAATAACTGTAAATATACTGTACTCACATGACCCATATTCCTGTGATGGTGAAGACTGGCAGGCTGACAGGAAGGATCATCCACATGGACATATCGACAGCCAGCATCTTCACCTTCAGCAAACAAAAACATAATCCTGACTATGCGTATATTTCGAATAAACAATGTGGATGCACTTGTTAGACTTAATGCTAAAATCTGCTGCTTTGTGTATAAAGAGATATAAGAATAATCAGTCCTCTATATTTTTTAAAAATGTTTCTCTTTTTTGGTGTTTAAAAGCTAATTATATATTATTATATATTATTATATCAGTTTAAAAAAAAACAGAGTATGTCTAACCTTTGCATTTTTGTTAACACATTTTTTTCAAATTTTTTTTTCTTCAAATGTACAATTTGTTATTTAAAAGTGTAATATCATATTGTACATATTCCTACTTTAAATAGATTTTTTTTCAGTGTTTTTCTCCTCTCCATAAATTATCTTTGAGTTTTTCTTAGCCAGAAGACAGAGAAATCTCTTTATTTTCAGACTGTTTATGCTACCTTACAATTTGAATGGAAAAGAAATTAAACATTTAGGAATACTGAAGAAGCCAGCAGCTAAGGAGGAAAAGATAAAACAGGAAAAGATCAGGGCAGCACAGGGGTGCAACAACCTCTTAGGGACTGATGATGAGATTTTGCATCATCTGAGATAATCATGTTTAATTACTCTTACTGCTAGATCTATAACTTGGAACAGAAACAAAAATCTATCTGGTGGCTTCTGTGGGCCAGAGAAGTGGAAAATCCCACAATTTTAACTGAAACTGTTTCCACCAGAGTAGCAAATTTTATCTATTGAAACAACAAGAGTTAATTTCTCTTCACTCAGTTCTATAATGATAATATTTGTTTCTTTCCCAGTTTTCTTAAACTTATCAAGAACTCGCAGCCCACTGAAGGAAGAACGGGAAAACTGAAAAAAAATAAAGCAACTGTTTCTGGCATTTACTTAATCATATTTAATTACTTTAACCCAGTTTTATTTTGTTTCATGTTAGTATGGTAGGACATAAAACAATTGTGTTAAAGTAACTGGATATGATTAAGTAGGTACCAAAAATGGTTGCATACATTTTTCAGTGTAGTTTCAGCAAGAAATTGTCAGTAAAAAAAAAAAAAAAAAAAGTTATTTATTTTGGAACACAATATTGCTGAACTATGTGAGGCTTTCTTACTGGCTGGGGGTTAAACTTGGCAGCTTTTCCTCCATGCAACTTCATTAAGCTCTTACCTTGCTTGTTTCCCCAAATGTTTAATCACTTTGCTTCATTTCAGCTCTTCTTCTATGCAGGAACGCTTCTCCTGTGCAGGTTTCATTCTCCAGAACAAAAACTGATACAGGTTTATCACCTTATTGGGATCAGAAAGAAGGCAGCTGCGTGTCCTTTCTGTCTTCTGTCATCACTTCTTTTCTCTTCCAATGTGTATGAGGAGGAAAGCAGCTGAACTGTGGTACTTTGAACTCCTCCCAGTTCAGTTCCCCCTAGCCAATGTGGAGGGAGTCATATCTGACTGGCCCTCATTTTCATTTTGTTGGCATAAGAAAAGTGGTCAGTTTTTTCCACTTATTCACTTTGAAGTGGGGTGAATGGACTCCAGTAACTATGGCGGTTAAGCACACTTTGTCCTGTGTTATTTCTAGACATAGAGATACGGTTAAGAGCCTGCAGTTTTGTATGCTTTGTTTATTTATGCAGTTTTCTCTAACTTTCTCTCAATTTTATTGCTTGTTTCTAGCCTAACAGTACATTTATAGACCTACTGATTAATGGATTTAATCATTTGAGTAAAAACAGATAAAAGCTGAAAGTTATACTGGAACGCAACAAGCCAAGCACTATACAGGCTTATAATGTATTGCATGCTAATACTATTAGGGGAGAGATTCTGGTTAGTTTTGCGAACAATTTTAAAACATTCAACAAATGTTTAAAATGTAAATTACATTTGAAAAAGTAAAGAGAAGAAAAGTGCAGTCCATTCACACTGATGCATGCTTGTCTGGCTGAATAAAAAAAAGAAAAAAGAAATCAGAAAATGTACTGAAACCACAAGAGGGCGCCAGAGTCTTCATAACCAGAGTCAATTTCACTGTGTGATGAAAACTGACTGAAAACGTTTCTCAAAATAAAATAATTATATAATATTATAAAACAAACAATAATTTAAAGAGAAAAAAATGGGTTTAGCTTCAGCTGCTTTCTAAATGACTTAAAAACAAAAAGGAAACTTGTTGAATAGCCAAGGTGCGAAAAGAGAGACCCTGAAATTATTATCATGTATGAAATCCTTGGGAAAACCACCTGATTTGGGTTTGAGGATCTGAAGGCTCCAGTTGGAACAAAACATCTGCCTTTAATTCAGTGATTGGGGAAAGGGTTTGTGTGGAAAACTTATTCCAAAACAAGCAGCTAAAGTGGAAGATAAAAAGTTATTTGAATTACTTTTGAAGAGAGTAAAAAAGGCCTTGAAAATGCAGAATCTTAAAATATTGAGTTAACACCATCTTTTCTTGACCTTATCATAGTCCCCTACATTTAGGATTAATTCAGAACTCAAATGCCAAATCTTTGTAATAAGTTAGATATATTGTATTCTATTTTTGTGATTTAAATCATGTTTATTTCAGGGCTATAAGATTCATTTAATACTTTCTGAGAATTTTCAGTTTCTTTTACCACATTCTTTACAAAACTTAAGATTATTATCCCTTTTTGTACAGGTTGCACTTCTTGAAACTTACAGATATATTTGTTTAACAGATACACAATGTTCAGAGCACCTTTATTTTCCTAAAAGTTAAATGTTATTTCCTGGTATCTACAGGTAATTTTTCCAAACATTCCCAGAAATTGTCCCGTCTTTTCCTAAGAAAAAGAAGAATACGTCTCTTGAATTTTAAGGCAAATACAAACTTTACCCATAAGCATTTGCTATCTGTTGGCTACTTTACAATAATTACTATTACCTAAGTTACTTTTATATAACCTGCAGGCTACTTTCTAAAACTCACAGCCTCCTTATTCACTAGAGATAACTTTTATAGAACATGAAACAGGTTACTTTCATTCCTCTTGTAAACTAACAGCAGCTGGAAATTTTCTTTTTATTTTTTTGCTAGTCTTGAAGAGTTTTTTATTAATTATTTTAAGGTCAAAGTTTTATTTACAGTTGGTCCTTATGCTTAAAAAAATTTAAATTGTGCTTATTTGTTGAGCATAATTGGTATGGCAGCTTATGTCCTATGAATGTTTAGAGCATTTAAGATATTTCAAAATAGAAAACAAAACACTGTAAGGAAGAAAACCCTTTCAAAACTGTGAGAAATATTGTTACCCTCAGTCTGAAAAAGAGCACATTTTTAAACCTTAAAGAGACAAACGTAATTACCGGTAACCTAAACAGAAATTTCCAACCCTCTGATGCATTACCCCCTCATTTCCAATCTTCAAACTCCTGTAATGACCTGAGTGAAGTTGCCCCCCCCCACCCCCCTAACTTCTTCAAATCAGACAAAATTAGTGTCAAACGTTTGTGCAGCAAAAATTTTGTTCTGTGCTGCTACCATTTTAAAGATATAAAGAAATGTGTCTAGAGGTCATCAAAGGTCAACCAGCCCCCCCTGTTCAAATGAGGCAAAAGGGGTGTCAATTAACTCGGCTACGTTTGTGCTGGTTTGTGCAGCAAAGATTTTCGTTTATGCCGCTTTCATTTTTTTACTGTTTAAAATTATATAATCATAGGTTAGCAACTCGTAATTTATATGAAATTCAGAGTTTCAGAATGAACAAATGTTCCCTGACCTTTGATGGCTTATACAAACAATTATTAATGTCATTAAAATGATAGCAGTACAAAAAATGTATATAATTCAAAATATGCATTTTAAAATTTTTTATGTCAATCAATCCATTTTCTAGCACGCTTATCCCGAGTGGGGTCGCGAGAAGTGCTGGTGCCTATCTCCAGCAGTCAATGGGCGAGAGGCAAATTTTCTCAAATTTTTAATATATTTATTTTAAATATTTTATATTTAAAATTAATTTTAAAATTTTATATTTTTGTATGGCAAAGATTTTCATTTGTACTGCTATCATTTAAATGATATTAACAATATTTTGTAGGGGTCAAACCAGCAAAAATGTAGCACAAACGTTTGACCAGAAAACTGGTGCATTTCTACCTTCTAAAATAGTTGAAAAAGCAGTTGCTTCTCAAATACACTACCATCGAACATATAATAACTGTATGACCAATTCCAGTGTAGTTTCTGCCCTGGCCACAGTACTAAAAACACGCTGTAATGATTGTAAGCCTGATAACACCGTTTTGTAAAGTGTAAATCTGAACAGATCTGCTTCAGGTAGGGATTAAGGCATGTAGTTGGTAACACCTGACAGCTGACAGACTGAGTTTATGGCCTCCCAGCAGTCGGTCTCTCAGTCAGGACAGTTTGCTCTCTGCTCGGAGCTCAAAGAATGCTGTGTTTCCTTAACTCAGAAACTCAGCTGGAAATATATTCTATATCCAGTGCTGTTTTTACATATTTTTTTAGTAAAGAAAAGTGACTCTCAAAGTGTATAGATTCATATTAAAACCAGTGTTTTAAAGAGACCATTTGTCTCTTATAATAAAATGTGCAATAAATTGATTCAGGAAATGTGTGCGCTTTTACACCAGGCAATCTTGGATCAAATCTCACCATTCAGAATAAGACTTAGTAAAGCATCACATGCTAAGACCACAGAAAAATAAACTAAAACAGCAAGGATAAAGATGGGTTAATTGAACACAGAAAGCCGTTTTTCTTATTTAGATTTTAATTCGTACATTCAGCAGTGAGGCCTTTTCTAAGAGGCGTTATGATTCAAAATGAAAACTAGGCAAAGAATTATTGTTTTAATAAATCAGTATAAATTTCTCTTGTTTTGCATAATGTTAAGCTTTTATTTTGGAGTTTCCTCCAGTAATACAGGGCAGCAGAAATGACCATAAAACAGACAAATATGTTTCAAGTCATATTAAAACATAGCTGATGGATTTCCCTTTTTTTCCACACACATGCCATTTAAAGAGGTTCTTCAGTGCTGAGTAATGAGGGCGAAATGTCAAACGTCAGTTTAAATTAAGAGACAGGGGATAAAATGCTGTGTAGATTCAGCCATAGAGGGAGACATGTTTATCCTACTACAGCTTAACACTAGTGTTATTACATATCACTATTCATTATACCTATTTAGTGCAAGTACATACATGACTTTCATTTGGTTTTAGTTCCCATCATGCAGTTGTTTTCTTTTTCACACTTAAACTGAGTTCAAAGGAACTCCCTGGCATATAAAATTATGATTTTATTTCAACATGTTAACTGTTGTCTGACTACTCCTTTCCAAAGTATAACAAATGAAAGTTAACTAGGAATTTATAGCAAATATTTCTTCCATCAGCAGACAATGTGTAATCTGAGAAAGACAATTTGTGAAGGGCAAAAGGAAAAATAGATAAAAAAAAAAGAAAAAAAAAGAAAGAAATCGGAGGGGACAAGAAAAAGATGTAAAATCCATAAACTGCGAGGTCATTACAACATTTCATATTAACAAATAAAAAAAATACTTCTCATCGATATGAAAACATTGTTTTGCAGGTAAAAAATAAGCTTTAACAACATTTTCCAAATATATCAAACGATTTGAAAAAAAACAATTTTTTTCTATTATGAGCCTGCTGTAAAAACTAACGCTATTGTTTCTCTCTGCTCATCTGACACGCACCGTGAAAGGAAGAACTAGGTTTAAATCATTGTGCCCTTAATATATCAGCATGTTTTAGAATTTAATTTTAAAGCAAGTCCACTTTAAGTTTAATTGTTAAAATGTCCCAAATGGCTCAGATTAGTTAAATGGCTTTAGGGGGAATATCATAGGATTACACAATCCTTTTTCTCCACCAACAATTAATCATTTAGAGGCATCATCTTGGAACATTGTCATCTATAACTTACATTTTTTAGAAGTTCTGCAGGAAAAACTGAGAAGTTATAATACCAAAAAAGGTAATAGGGAAAGCTAAACGGATGGAAAATATTGACCCAAACATAATATGAAGTTATATATGCAGCACCTGGAGTGAAAAACAAAACAAAATAACAGACACAACTGTTCTTAACTCCAACAGTCTGAAAGTACACAACTAAATGTATTCAAGAGCTAAAAAAGTGGATTTAGCTTCATATGTCACTTAAAATTCCTGTTTTTCTCTGACCTAAAAGTGGTTTGTTCCAACAATGATGTGATGGATCTGGCTGGTTGGCAGTGAAAACATTCAGAAACTCGCTTAAGTTAAGGCTGTAAAATACTATTTATCTGTTTTAGTTTAGGCTTCAAAGGATAAGAGAAATGGCAACTTCCAAAATACAACTCATTCCAACTTACTCTTAATTTGAAAGTCTCTTTTCTGTTAAATGCATTCAATTTCAATGAGAGGTTAGATCTGACCATTTCTTCTAAATCGCTAAGCTATCATTTAAAAAAAAAAAACAACAAAAAAAGAGAAAACAGCCAGTTAAGTAAGTTTGCATCTTTATAAAACCATTTGTGTCTTCTCTGTGAGTTATCATGCAATATGTTGAGAGTCAGTTTAGATTTCTGGAAAATCACTTAAGGCAGCATGCATATTTTTAACAGCTGCAGACACGGAAGGACGGAGGAGGAAAAACAACAAAAATCTGTGTGAATTTTGATTATACTAAACTGGGAAATAGAAATGTAAATAAGATATTTTTAAGTAAACAAAATATACCTTTAACTTGTGTTTATCAGAAGCAACTTAGGTGTACTTTAACAATTTATTTAAGTAAAAAAAAAAAAAAAACATTTGGACAGTGGGCAGATAAAATAGGACAGGACGCAATGGATAAGACATCTCTACATAATTTGGTCTCACTGGAAAAGCTTAAACTTCCCAATAATTAACTTTAGGGTTTTTTCCTAACAAGCTTGCATAAATAAAACGGTTAAAACATTCCCTTTAAGTATAAAATAAGTGCTTCAATTCCCCATATTAATATTTTTAGCTACATTAAGGCCATTTTTATTACATCACATATCCCCAAACATTTACTGAAGACCTTTAATAAATGTTTGCCCCCATGTGTTCATAGCAGATGTTAGTGAAGAATCTGGAATGCAGCTGAGTCTCCTTTCTACTGACCTATATCCATGTCATTCTATTTGTCTAGCCTTGCTTTCAGAAACGATAGAAATCAGCTGGTAAACTACTTCTGCAATGTTACTCTGTCTTGGATCTCTGATGTGTGGAAGAATCTTTAAGGTAGTTGTTGTAAAAGAAGGAGGCAAACAGCACCAGATAACTGAAGTACATGAGTGAGCCCCACATGATGTTGTCCATGTTGGAAGGACAGTGCACATCATGGATCCAGTGGTAAACTAAGCCCAGCACAGTGAGGCCCATCGCCATCTGCAAGATCTGGGCAGCAGTGATGATCATGGCGCATAGCCGTGGCACCTGCAATCCAGCCGCCCGGGCTGCATAGTACGTGTACATGATGGAGTGAACCATGTAGTTCATGGTCATGAACCAGCCGCCACCTGCCACCTGGTCCTTGTAGGAGAACCAGGAGTAAATCAGCACAGTGATGTGGTGGTACCAGTGGAGGAAGATCAGACGCTGCTTTCTGAGGATGATGAAGGCCGTGTCTCCTGAGAGAAACGGGAAAGTAAGGTTACCAAACATTTCTAATCCCAATGTAAAATATTTTTAGTAGTTAAAATATTTTTTAAAAATAATATACATAAAGGACTCAATAAGGGCTGAAACAACTAATCGATTATTGAATTAATCGTCACCAAAATTATAAAGTGATTAATCGTTCGAAGAATCTGAAACATGCCTTTAGCTAACAAGGCAACCTACTTAGAGCTATACCAAGATTGTAAAAAATATAAAACAGTTTGCACTTCAGATAAAAAAAAAAGTATTTTTTTCATCTGTCAATGTGCTCTAATCAAAACTCCTTCAGTGGGAAAAGTTTAGTTTCACCTGGTTTAATTTTTGTAAAAAATCATCTTTAAGGAACCTTTTACTATCTGGTTATGAATCAATGAATTATTTCTAATTATTTCTAATTATGAATCAATAAAAAAAATAAAAAAAATCCACAGATGAATCGATTTACAAAATAATTGTTAGTTGCAGCCCTAGACTCAATGAAGACATTAATAATTCAATTTCAAAAAAGGATTTAATCTATGATATTTTTCTCTGCATAGCTTCTTTATCCAAAATAAATTGTAATCTAGCATTTATTATTATATACAGATATACAATTAATAAAATAAAACTTCAAATGAAGCAATGATTTAAAAATTTCCTATTTTCATTGTTGTGCTGCTTTATTCATTAAGTAATTTAAAACTATTTCTGGAAGGTCTGGATCTAAATTCTGCCCCCTACGGCAGCTATTAGCAATGTTAGCATTAACAGATGGCATAATGAACATAAAGACATGTGAAAACAAAAATAACTTTTTTTCCCTCGAATTAAGGAAGATAACTGTTTTTTTCCAGGTCATTAAATTACTACATATAAAACATTTTATTTATTTTACAAAAATAACATAACACAACAACAACGTATCACTTCTAGATAAAGTTGTCACAAAACTAACATTTCAAACTCGATACTGATAGCTGAGAAAACATTTGATACTCAATACCATTTTCGATACCAAGGGGAAGGCATTAAAAAAATATATTAACTAAAATGGAAAAACTGACTTTTTTTCAATCTCAACATGGAACATGCTTTCTCACCAGAACCAATTGATTAAAAAACTGTATATTTAAATACAACATAAATAAAAAAAAATGTGATATTATTTTAAGTTGTTTGAGGTATAATCTTAAATTAACAATAACAAAAACATGCAAACAATACTAGTGTCTAGTATTAATGCCTTGCCAAATAAAAATTGTATCCAGATACAGTGTTTGAGTATAAATACTTTTAAAAACCCTACTTCTAGCATTATTAATTATCTGGAGAAAATTTGACAACAACATTACATTTTTAGCAGTATAAATTTTAAATACAAAATCGAAATGACAAAATGTCAGGTTCCTGAATAAAAGAGAACAAAAAACACTATATTTGCGTCATAGCTGCAAAACAGAACTAGCAACTTTTCTTTTAACCTTCGAAAAAACAAAACTAGACTGAGTCATTAGTTATGCGATGTGAGAGTTACCCACAAGAGATAACCGGGCCATGGGCTAAAGGCTACAGGCAGATGCATTTCCATGTAGCTGGTAGTTTATTTAAAAAGAGTTGCATCAAAATACAGATTTACAATATTTAGAAAAATATAAATTGCATTACTTGCAAAATGATCAAAGCTGAACTCATAACAATCAAGATTAAAGCTAACTGCTACACCGACCTAATTCTGTCCCACCAAACAGCTAAACCTGTTAAATATTCTGTGGCTCAATCTGAAATCCGTCATGACATTAAACACATGAATCCACGGTCACCATGTTAGTGTTATCCAAATAATGCTGGCAGTTAGCAAGGAGATAGGACCATGAAGTATTATGCTTCCTAGCGTCACTTCAGTTTTAATAGGGACCTCCTGACATCAATAGTATTCATCATAAGCTATACGCAGCATCAGTGTTCATCCGGCTGTGAAGGCAGGTGAGTAAAAAGGTCCTTCTTATATCCTTATTTCCACCAGTCCCTGGCCAGCTTTAAAGAAAACATTAAAGTAGAACCAGAGGAAACCTTACCCAGCTCAGGAGCCTTGCTAATAGCAAAAGCGTAAGCCCAGAACTTAGTGATGGGGGCGCTGTAGAAACTGATGTCACACACAGACTGCTTGAAGCCGCTGCTTGAGAGAACATGCATCATATACGTTCCGGTCCTGATGGCTCCTATAATACTGTGTTTATGAAGAAAAAGGAAATTTTTTATTTCTCATAATAGGCAATATCAATGATTTCAATGTAAATTCAATTAAAATGCCATTTTCTGCTGATTTCTTCACAATTACAGCAAAGAAAAACGAACGTGAACATCACAAGTTTCATTTGATAATATTAAACAGAAAGAATCAACCATCAGGAAAATAAACACAGAAATTTTGTTGTTTTTTATTTTAGTTTTTTTTTTTAATTGGTAGGAAAAGTTCTCTGAAACAAAACACGTTGACTAGTAAAAGCTTCTTTTTTTTTTTTTGTCCACTGTAGACCGAATACAGCTTACCTGAAAATGGCGAGGCTGAGCGACCACAGGGCCAAAGGTCGCCGCAGGTGCAGTTTTGGTCTTTCCCTCATGAAGAGCCGACCCCCGAACACAAGGGCAGCATACAGGCTACAAAATATGAACGACGTCCTCCTGCAGAGAGGAGACACACATTGAGATGCTGAGCCTCAGTTGGCTTAAACATACAGTACAGGGATGCAACCATTGTTTAGCATTAGATTTTGCAGCAGATTTAAGACTTAAGATTTCCTTTTTTTTTTTCTTTCCTCAATTGTATCAAAGAATCTCATCAAGGGAGCCAAACTGTTAATCTATAAATCCAATTTTTGGAGCAAAATCTTGTTTTTTTCACCTATTTTATATGGATAAAAATCTTGAAATCCTGTTTTCTTTTTTAGGATTCAGTGCTTAATGTAATATAAAGAATGTCTTCTGAAGGAAGCATTAAACTGTTCAATCTAATCTCAAGGTGTTTAGTGAAACTGCCCACTGCCACTAAATGCTGATTGTTTCTGGGTTTAAATGTTTTTTTTCAGCCAGTGTGAAAGGGATATAAAGCAGGATAAGATCAAAATAATATTATCCTAAGACATGATCAATGAGCTAAATTGAAGAGACAGACAAGAAAGAAGAGTTTTTTTCCAAAGAGTCCAAGAAACCAAACCGTGGAAGAGCTGCAGAGATTTAAAGCTAAAGTCAAAGAATCTACCCGCAGATCAGCAATTCCTTGAGAGGTTCAACTTCCAACAGGACAACATTCAACAAACATCTAGAGCTACAACCACATCATGTGCTAATCAGGCTCAGTCAAAGTCCAAATCTAAAACCAACAAGAACATTTTAAACACCTAAAATAGATTGATGTTGACAGACTCTCATCATCGATCGAAGTTTAAGGTATTTTGCAAAGAAAAAGCAGCAAAAGCCTCTTGAAAGCTGAGAAATACCCCTTCATTGTGTTGATCTATAAAATCAAATCAAAATCAAATACATCTAAATATATTTAAAAGTATGGCTCCTATAATACTGTGTTTATGAGGAAAAGGACAATTAAAAGTATGTATATATTATAGTATGTAAAGTATGTATATATTTAAAATATGTTAGAGATCAGGAAGAGGAGCCCTGGACCCAGAACCCCATATATGGGTCAACATTATAATCTGTGAGGATAATTTAAACAGTCTGTATATTTTATGTTTCATTAAACTGTTTACCCCAAACAAAGTAGACCTGTACTGATTTCCATAGAACCAACAGTCCCATTAGTTAACAGTTGCTGCTGTTCTCTGGTCCGTTAAACCCACTTTTTACACCAGAAGAGTTTGACTTTATTAATGTCAGGAGATAACAACAGAGCAGCTCAGTGATGATTGTGGTTAGGACTGAAACACTTAATCAAATTAATCATGATTAACTGTTTACTGAAATAATTATCAACTAATTATGTAATCAATTGATAATAACTGGAGTATGCCGACATTTTTTTTTGTCTGTCGATACGCTCTATCCAGAACTCCGGGAGTAGAATAGTTTTTGTTTCTTTAAGGAACCCTTTATAATCCGATTATTAATCGATTAATCAAAATAACAAGTCGACAGATTAATTGATGAGGAAAATAATCATTAGTTGGAGCCAAAATTGTGATGTTTTCATCAGAGCTCTATGGTGGGGAAAGAAAGAGATAAACCGATACATCAGCCAGCCGATATTAGTAATTTTCCTGTCGGTATTGGCCAAGATGTGCCTTCTTTGGCTGGTCAATCAGTGCCTTTAGTAGACATGCCATAAGATCGTCTACTATCCATTGTTAATGTTAAATTTTATTTGTTAATTAATATTGACTTTTTGCTCATGTTAAAGGTATTGCGGAGAATTTTTTAAAAATGTGCGTGCAAGAGTATGCACAAGCCCATTTCTCCTCGTGCATGCTCTGTTAAAAAGTTGCTGTTCTCATATTGTAGCTCATAGAAGCTTACTGTGCCCAAACATCCGCCCTAACTCCTGAATCACTCAATCACTATACAGAGTGGGGACTATATAGTGGATTTTATAGCAAACTCAGTTAACTGACAGTTCAGACAGATGATTATTGCTTTCTCCTCGATTGGTCACGGAACTTCTCCTTCACTGCGTAGTAACTGCGCCATCTTTATTAGCTGGGCCGCTGTGACAGCAAATTCCATAAAGCTTTGCGAGGAAAGCTCTCAGCGCAAAGCATTTTGGGATATATCTGCCTCTTCTGAGGCCTTTCACTTCTTCTTGTTGACTTCCTAGACACCTTTTTTCTTACGACCCTTGGCCATTTTTCAAAGAACTACAGTGAGAAAGGTGAGCTTCAATGACTCTCTGAAACCGTACCTCACCACACAAATATGCCTGAAAATGCGCATGCGCAGAAAAGATAGCTATTGGAGCAAGCACGTAGGACGGCCTTACATAAACATATCACCAGAATGATTGACAATTAGGAGGAACACTTATTTAGATGATCCATCCAGAAATAAAAGATCGTCCTCTAAACCTTTAATACTTATCATTCTATAATTTTTATCATTTATATGGAGAAGGAAAAGCAATATTGGCTCCATTAATTGGCCCAAAAATATGTGCAACACATATTGGAGATCAGTTAACTCAAAAAAATTGGCATCAGCATCAGCCTTCAAAAACCTGTAGCAGTTGATCTCTAGAAAGAAATAATCCTTTTTTTGCAGCCAGATATAGAATGAATTCTCCATCTAGTAGTCAAACACAAACATTTATTTTAAGTAAAAAGAAAGAAATGTAACTTTTTTTAATCACAGAAGTATTATTCTGGGATAGCAGAAAAACACAAGGTTATAACCAGATATGGGCAATACTTACATAATTTCTTATTTATGTAATGTTTTTTTTATGCATTTTTTCTCTACTCCATTCACAATCATACATCAAACATTAAACCCCAAACATTGCATGATGTTTGTAGTTTGCTATATAAAGACTGATTTAAGACCATGCAAACCATCAGCAGTTGTATAATCAGGGTAGCCATGTTGAATTTCAAAGTCCATTAGGGCAGCAACTAATGATTATTTTGCAAACTGAGTTGATTTTATAATTAGATAAAGAAGAATTTTTGCTATATTAAATCAGGCGAAACTAAAATGGAGATCTGGATAGAGCGTATTGACAGATGAAAATTTGTTTTTCATATTAAATAAAAAATGTTTACGTTTTCTTTTTACAATTTTGGTATAATTGTAAAAAGTGGGCTGCTCTATCAGCTAAAGGCATGTTTTACAGTCTCAACTAAATAAGCTGACAATTATTTCAATAATTGACTAATCAGGATTAATACAATTAATTGTTTCAGCCCTAAAGACCATATTTTGAAGTTTGTTCATAATTGTTATAATATAGATCAAAATTTGACTCCTTTCAGTAAGTTAGCATTTTATTCAAGCTAAAAAATAAAAAAAAAATAGTTATTTACGAGAATTAAATGTGAGAAATAATAGATTTTCATCATGCGATTAATTGAATTATTGTTTGTTTTGAAAACCAACCAAGATTAGATTTATATCAGGCTACTCTCTGATTATATGGTTAAGATCAGAAGATTAAAAAAGGATAGAGATATAAAAAAATATAGAGGATGAAAAATTATTGTTTAACCAAGACTTCTTAGTTGTGCTACCATCTTCTGGACAATAATCTACTCCAGAACTCCAGCTCAAACATAAATAACTAAGGGACAGCGTGACCTCAGATTTACAGCACCAACTCCTGGAGTCCAGCCCCCTGTGCGTTCACCCCAACCTCTCAAATAACTTATCTTATTAAAATCTGTACAGTGGAGTCCAACCACCTACAAAAATGTAGGTGCAGCAGCCATCAGACCTGAAGACAAAGAACAAACTGATAAATCAGGCTGCCTTTGTTTTCAGGTCATACCTGGATGCTGGTGATGTTGAGAGGAATGCAGCACGACCAAATAGTTTGTTGATGCTTCCAGAAAAGCAATAAGGAAGAAGGTTAGCTGTGCCTTTCAGGGTGTTGTTCTTTTTACCCTTTGTCTAAGAAGAAAATCAAACTTCTATGGATTCTATTGGGATTTTCTATATCAGTGCAAATAATTAGTAGTGCAAAATAATGTAAGAGAGACAATGAGATATGATTTTGATCATTTAAATGAATAAAAAAACTTACGTTTTCTCTGTATTTGTAATGATGCCCTTTTATGGCTTATGGCAGACAAGAGTAATTTTGTTTTTTATTTTTAGTCAGCAATGCCTTGCTTTAAGTCTTTCAACAAATCTTCCTGATCTGAGATCATTCAACGAAGGTAAAGAATCAATTAACTAAATGTTATTGGTTCCTGATCATTGAATGAAAGATTATTCTCCAAATGTTTTATTCATCTCTTGCATTTGCATTGTAAATTGGTTGGAAAACTTTCCTATTGCTCTAAATAAGTTAAAAGCTAATTTCGCTTTACTGCAAATTCAAGATAAACTTTGGTTCTTACACATAAAACCCCTGCTAAACCTTGATATCCTTGAATCATCTCATTTATTGTGGTTTGCAACCGTGTTTTTCCTTCTCATACATCGTATCTTAGTTTAGATAAGTTTCACTAGTTTTAGTCAAGAGTTTTTAAACTGAAATATGTTAGACTTGGAACTGAATGACTTTTGTTGATAAACTATATATATTTTGAATGGAAGTTGTGGTGAATTTATTCCATCTATGTGCAGTTATTTGTTGTTTTAACACACAGCCAGTAGGGTGTGTGTTCACAAACAATATATGACAGTCAAAATATTATCTGATTAAATAACATATTTACCACCCTTACTGGAATGGGCAATAAATATATTAAAGTTGCACAACCGTAATTTATATACTTTATTAACTAGTCCACAAAGCCAAGGATGTAGACCACTTATTTTACAGATGTAAACTGTGATCCAGTCTTGATATGGCTTACGCTTTAAACTGACTGTTATTTATAAAGAAAATGTTTAAGTCAATTATAAAGGCGAAATATTAAACTGGTCCAAGGGACCTTCTGTCAGAGTATAACATCATAAGAAACTAATATAGCTCTATACAGTATAACTGGGACAAAAAAAGTAAAAAATGTATTAAAATCTGTAAATCTGCTCTTAATTTAACAGAAAACTAATATATTCTGCCAAAGGAAGAAGGATTTGGGCCCTTAAAACTAGATATTTAAACACTATGCAGCTGAAATAAGATAATGTAGTTATTTTTTTATTTATTCAAACATAAATCGTGTTATTCCATCTGACTAAAACAAGGTAATATACATTTATTTCAATTATAAAATTATTTATATTCAAAATTTTGGAGTTTATAATCTCAGTATAGGGGGCCCTAACAGGGGCCAGTTCAAGACAAGTATCTGGATGTGCCATTTTAAAAAAAAGATTCCTATTTAGTATGAAATATGCCTTATTAATAAATGAGTAAAGGGGGTTAGTCTTGTGTCAGTCCGGGGGGGGGGGTTGCTGGGTGTTAGAGGCCAACGGTTGATGAGAAACACTTTGCATCTGCTAAATCGAAAATGCTCTTCCCTGTTTAGCTGCAGCTGTGAAGCAGCTACAGGGTGAGACTAGTTTAAAATGTCGGGGAACCGCAACAGGACACAACCCTGGTGCTTCAGCCTTATTTCATGAGACGGCTTAAAATCTACTCACCAGTTCGCCTGCATCCATTCCAGAGCCTGAGTTTCATCGAAACGTCGCTCAAAATCAAAACTGCTCAGCTCGCTTCCGTTCATTTTCTCCCGCAGTGGAAGTTTCTGGATGGTTTACTACAGGATACAGAATAATAAATTTAACAGATAATAGAGAGGTAACTGGAAGCTACAGGACGGTTTGATGCAGCTGCATTCAGCCTCTGAGCATGTCCTGAGCAGCAGAGAGAAGATGCGGTGTAGTTCCGCTGTCACCTTTGCCAAAGATACAAAGCTAACGAAAGGGATATCAGACGTTTCCGGTTATGACTTTCACAATAAAACGCCCTGGATGAATCTGAAAGAGCGCTTTGTTCTGGATGGAAATCAAAAGAAGAAACAAAGAAGGATATTCAATACTAGCGAATGTATTATATTACGGAAGAGGATTATGGCCACTGAAAAAAAATAAAAAAAAAAGGTTAACAGATTTTTAAATATTATTTCAGTTTAATATGGGGGAAAAAAGTCAGAATCCTGACTTTAATCTCAGAATTCTGACTTTTTCCACAGAATTCTGACTTTAATCTCATAATTCTGAGTTTTTTCTCAGAATTCTGACTTTAATCTCAGAATTCTGACTTTAATCCCAGAATTTGGACTTTTTTCTCAGACTTTGGACTTTAATCTCAAAATTCTTAATTTAATCTCAGAATTCTGACTTTTTTTTCCACAGAATTCTGAGTTTAATCTCAGAATTCAGACTTTTTCTCTGAATTCAGACCTTTTCTCTGAATTCTGACTGAATTCTGACAGCTAAAAAGCATGTTAGCATCAAGCTGTAGCCATGTCTATTTTAGAGACTAACTCTCTTGTTTAATTAACTTCTGCTCTTCCATCAATGAAATAGCATCACCAGGGACCCCTCGGGCACGTAAAAAGTTGCTTAATTTCGTCATTTTTCACCACTGTGTTACTGGCCCTACCAAACAACTCACATCTTTGTTAGTGAAGCTGAGTGCTCCCACATCTCTTCCTTCATGGTGCCCATTAAGATCCAAAATTCTGAGATTAAAGTCAGAATTCTGAGATTAAGTCAGAATTCTGATTTTTTTCTCATATTATACTGAAATAAAATTTTAAAATCAGTAAACCTTTTTTTTTTCAGCGGCCCTAATCGTCTTCCGAAATTATATACTGAAGGAGAAAATTATACAAGTGCATTTTTATTTGGTGCTGTTCAATCTAAAAAAATATCACAGTAGGCTACGTTGTCTTCCTGTGGCAATCTAATCTCAGTATGTATACAGCTATTCTTTGAGGTGTCAGTTTTAGAGAACCTCGATAAACAAGGGAAAGGATGTAGAGAAGTTTAAGACGGTGTTAACAACTTTTCTGCCATTTAAGATCTTCCAAAAGACTGTTCAATCCATCGCCAAAAAATGGAAGCAGTATGACACAACTGCAAGCCAATCAGAGCATGACTGCCACTTAAACTGAACGGCCAAGCAAAGAGAATATTAGTCAAAGAAGCAGCCAAAAGGCCCACACCTACAGAGATCAAAAGCTCTGCTGAAAGAGCATTCTATGTCTCTGCAGTTAACTGTGGAAGAAGACATGTTTAAGAGAGTATTTAGAGAGGACCAGAATAATTTACATGGTTGGAGTCTAAAATTGCTTGCTAGACTGAGTACACCTTCCCTACAGTGAAACATGGTGGAAAGGCTATCATGCTGCGGATGTTTTATTTTGAAAGGGACAGCCTGGTAGAGGCTGTATGACGGGACTTGGGATTGGAAACTCGACAGCACAATAACCTCAAACAATAGAACTGTTGTCTTTTGAAAATCAAATGGCCCAGACAAATGTACGAGCTGACACCTAATAAAAATATAATAGCAAAAGTAAAAATGTGATGTTCACGTGTCAGTCCAGTTTGAAAGAACTTGAGCAATTAAAAAAAAAAAAGGAGAAAATAGCGATTGCTGATTTTATTTTGAAGGATTAATGGATCAAATCCTATACCAAATCGGGTTATGTCTCTTGTCTGATGACACAGCCTGTTTAATTGTTCAGAAGAGGAAGTAGAAGTTATTGCTCCAGAAAACATACAGAAGGAATTAAATTATGAGTAATTAAATTAATCAATTATCTCTGCTTGTTTTAAGCTCAAAGCCATACACATATTTTTTCTCCCGTAATTTCACATTTCACATTTTTCTTCTACAATCCTGTCACAATTTTCTTCTAGTATTGTATTTTTGTTGTGGGCAGATAAAGTCCGTTTTCACCACCCAACCCCTTCAATCCCAAATAATATAAGTAGGTTTTAAAATGTGTGATATTTTTTAATGGTTTTAAATAGTAAATGGTTCTATGTCTTTCCAATAGACAGATTAAAAAATATTTTAAACTATTAAATAACCATTATGTAACGTTGTCTTAATTACCTGCTTATAGGTTTTAGAATTTGCTATTTTGTCTCTCAACAATTTAAACGTTTCTCTACTTCCCTCTCTTTCATGTGGGCTGATTATATCAACCTTCAACTTTGAGATCTGCAAAATGAAACCCCAGCTTTACTCATCTTCTCATTTTATCTATATTGCCTACTTTTATTGCGCAATCCTCTTATCTGTCCTTAAACTGAACTCATTCACAGACATGCCCTTTGATTCTGCGCAGAAGGGCACTTAGAAAACAACTGGAGCAGCTGCAGTTACATAATGTCAGTTAAATCTGTGTATCTGAATCATCTGAAGGAGTGGTTTGCTGGAGTAAGGTGGGTCGACCTGTTTGCAAAGATTAGATTCCACTTTCAATTCCTCGAAGTGTGACTAACATTTGTAAGGCGGAAACAAAATTATAGGTTCCTCAAATTCCAGCCTAATTTCCATGAACTGTCAGGATGTAAAATATATTCATTATGGGCAAATATGTACTTTTTTATGATATTTGATTAATAAAAAAATCCTCTTATCCGACATAATCCCCTGCTTAAGTTATGTATTATGTTATCAGTCATTTCATTATTGGAGATTTTCTTGTTTCATGTTTACACAATCACACAATCAGGGTTTGGTTTTTAAACATACAGATTTCAGAAATCAGACTCTTTGCAGACCAGTCACTGCCAAAAACAATGTTTAGGAGGCCTGTGTAAGGACTTTTTGTTCAGTAGAAATATCTTTTTTTTTAGTTGATGATTTTCTAATGGAAATAAACGCCCCAAAAACCCTGAAGCATTTAGGATTATTTGTAAATGACATGCATGTTAACATTAGAATTCTAATTCTGCTTTAGTTTTCTTTAAGCTTTTGAAATGGCTGATAATGGTAGTATTTGTATTTTATTTTGAATTCTTGGGTTAATCCCCTGGAATATTACAGAACTCGGTGACCTTAAAAAACTGCTCGCAGATGGGACGTTTAAAAGCTTTCCCAAATGCTTTTTCTACTTTTGTTTAGTATTAAGCCCCCCTGACTACCCAGGGAATTATTAGTCTGACAGCTTAAAATCAGCTTATAAAATATTAAGTCATTCAAGCCTGATCTAAAGACAGTTAAACACCATAAATTAGAAGTAAGAAAATCTTTGCTAGATTTGAGACCAATGAAATTAATGATGTATTTATCGACTCTTTTATCGACTTTTTCAAAATAGATGCTATTTGTTGAATGTTTGACATATAAATGAGCAGTTTGATAAGAACATTCAAACCAGGTGGAACATATATATATATATTTAAGAGTGTAGAAAACAGAGAATTAAATATAAACAACAGAAACACAGAAAGTATTTTAGCTGCTGGACAATGTAGAACTGTGCAGTCTTATTATCAGACAACAGGTGGCAGTGATGAGCAATATTTACTGAGGTGTTCTTGTTGGAATGGTTAGTTTCATTTGATTGCCAATGCCAACATCAAGACTTTATATAATAACCTTATATAAATAGTAATTTTAATCAAACCATAAAGATATTTTTCAAGTTAAGTTCATAGTCTACATTTCAAATTATCTTCAACTCCTTTCTCTGTCTGCCTTTTTTCTGAAAAAGTGCAAAAAAAAAATGGAATGTGATTATAATGTTGCAGTGGAAATAAACCTAAATATTCAATTTATTAAAATATTTCAAAGCACTTAACATTCTTCCTAAGATGAAGGTGCCTAAGATGCCTGATGAGAAGCCTGGCAAAAAAGTCACAACTCTGCCTCCTGCCACAGGGAAAGACCGTTATATTCTGCCATAATCCTACGTATTATTTAAGTGAGCTTTCTTTTCTTTTTTTGTATTTATATGATTCAGGAACAGAGACAAGAGGTGTCAAATACAGATTCCTTATAATAAGGTTATCGTTTTATGCTGCTTAGCCTATTAAAAACTATTTCATCTGATTAAGAAAGAGGCATCCCTGGGGAATGAAACTGAAAATAAAATAAAGAAATCCAAAAGTGGAGGAACTTAAAATACGTTTAGAAAGTTTTTTAAAGTTTTACTTTTTCTCATAGCTGGATGTGTAAAATATTTACTTAGAAGAGGGTTTATTTTTCCTGTTTTTGTGCATATTTTAATTTACTTTCAAATATGTTTTACTTTTCTTTAAATCTGTTTTTTTTTTCTTTTTCACAGCAAAGTCCTGAAAAAAAAAGGCATATTTAACCCCACCTCCAGCTACAGCTGCCACCAGGGCAATTTCTTTGTTTCAGAACAAATTAATTCATAAGCATGTGTCAAAAAATCAGAATTACGAATCTGGATTCTATTTAAATTCTTCAATAGATTTTGTTCGATGGTTCACTAAAGGCTGTCGTTTTTTGCCTCTGCACCATTTCTGCCAGACTTTTTCCTTTCACTCAACTTTCTATACCTCAATATCTGTAAGCCACAATCCTCTTAATTACAAGGAAATATTTCAATATTCATAAGCTTAGATATCAGCCTAGATATCAGCTTTACTTAATGAAATAAGATACAAGGGAGGAACTGATGTGTAGGGGGCCGTGCAACTACCTCAGTTTAATCACAGAAAGGAAATACAGAACAATTCTAGATGGTAACTGACCCAGCTTTCCAGCAGTAACAGGGGGTTGTGTTTCTACAGGAGCCTGGTAGCATTAAACAGAAACTGTGTGTGAGCTGATTTGTGCTTGAATGTGAGGTGATCTGTTTACACCAAGTGATTTATCTGTGCGCTCTGGATAATTTCTAAGCAAAGGAAGTCAGTTTAGAGTAAGGACTGATATTTTGGAAGTAGCCATGGAGAAAATATGTCACGTGAACATATGTTAACTTTGTAATGTCCTAGTTTAGTATTAGTTTCTTAGATTGTTTTGAACACAGTACATTTTTCAATGTTAAAGTTACATTTAACACCAATCCGAGTGGATCTGCTCCCACTATGAATTATTGTTAAATTAACTCTCTAAATATTGTATATCTTACTCCAGTTGTTGTAATATCTCTAAAAGAGTCAATGCACTTCGACACTGCATATTTAACTCTGTGAAATTTACTGTGAATGAAGATTAAAATATACATTTACAGGGATCCTGACTGAAATGAATTTTCCTTAATTTATGGGAATTTTAAAGTATTTTCTCATTTCGATGCATTTATTACTTTATCTCTTTATCTCACTTTTTGACTAAAAAACACATTAAAGCTTTAGAAAATTAATATGTTAGCCCTAACTACCTTTCGCTTTTGCTTTCTTGTTTTCCCAAGTAGCAAGAAAACTGATTCGGTTTCATTTTACAGTTTTTTTTCTTTATTTTTGTTCCATCGTCCTGTAGAGAGGACAAAGCTCCATTACACAACTTACTAGAGTTTTGCTGTTGTCAGCCTTCATCCCATTGATCCCTTTGCCTTCTCTCACTTCCACTTTGTGCCCCCTCGAAAAAAAACTCTTCCATCTATAATCCCCTTCTCCTCTGCAGTGGAATAATCACAGATCTCAGTGGAGGTGAGGACGACAAAGAGGATTTGGAGATGAATCACAGATAAAGTGATGGGCAGCAGGTGAAGGGGAACAAAGTTAACAAATGCAACACGCCCTACTCTAGGTAAAAAAAACAATAAACAAAGGAGATCTACAATAATGAGCTGAGAAACAACAAATACAAACTCACAGGTAACCACAGTGTTATGTGAGAGTTGGGGAAATATTCATGCATTGACAATAGAATAAATATAGATCAGCATTATACAAAGGCTGCATTCAAATTCAAAGGGTGCTATGGAATTGTGAGCAAACACAAGGGTGGGGGTACAATGGTCTGGGACGGCTCTAAGATGTGATAACATGTCCGTTTTTGACAGCTTTTTTGGTTGTTTGCTTATATCGCATTAATTTGAAGCAATCCGAACTGTACAGCACAGGATCCGATTATTGTTTTCACGCTCAGCAATTGTCTGCTCTCTACAGAATTCAGGTTCAGGATTTAATAGATTCGGCATCTTTGGAAGAAGGTTCTTCGATGGCGAACAAGATGCCGAGGCACATGAAACAGGAGCCCACCTGCTTCACGGGTCTGTCACTTAAACTCACTGAGAGGCCGGCGTGCTTGAGTAGATTCTTGTTCTGGTCCAGGTTGAGGAAAGAAAAGAACAGAAAGAGGAGAAAGCGAAAGAGTAGAGAGCAGGTGTGGGTGTTTTTTTTCTTTTTTTTTGTCGGTGGGAGAATAACGGAGCAGATCTACGGAGAGAAGTGTTAAGAATCAAACGTCCTAAACAAGCAGATGTTGTTTAAGAGCTGGAGGCAGAAGGAGAGTCCAGAGTCAGAAAAGAGATTTTTTTTTTCTTCACTTTTTTCTCTTTTTCCGTTTTTTATGTATGTTGCAGTTCATTATTTTGGTTGTTTCTTTAGAGCAGGTCCATTTGGAGATTTTGGATGGAGCCTGAGGCAGATGGTAGAAAGTACATGGCCCGTAAAGGGAAGGCTCAGATGATGCCGTACTGGGCCAGCTCGTGCAGCTCCAGGTGATTGAAGGCCTCCCAGGGGCAGATGACGGTGATATCTGTGGGTGGGTTGGAAACATAAAGCCATTTAGACACATTTTTAATAAATGAAATCAAGATTTTAAACTTTACTGTGAACTCACCCGTGCCTAAGCCCTCCATGCCGGGGATATCATCTCCAAAGCTGAAAGAGAGAAAACACAGCTTAGGCACTGATATCTTTATTTTTTTCAATATCTAAAGAAAAAAATGGAGCTTTAGTTGAAGCATACCCCTGAATTCCTTTCTTTGGAGGCTTGCTCTTGAACTGACGGGTCTGCCTCTGCTTGAACTTGGGTGGACCTTTGCGTGGAGTGGCAGGGCCTCCGGTTACACGGGTAGCTGACTTGATTTCAGCTTTAGGTGGCTCAAGATTCATTTTGAGCAGTTAGGAAGGTTGTATGTAGGTAAGTGGTTGGGTTTCGTAAAGTTAGGTCGTTAAAAATCTGCAAAGAAACAAAAACAAATTCTTTAACAATTAGGAAGAATTGTCACTAACACTTCTGTCTGCCACAAAATCTTTACTAATTTGATGCTAGATTTAATGTCACCTCTGTCTGACATTATCAGCTCTAATCCGCTTACAGATCTGACGTTTCCCAGGGGTCTGCACTGCAGCCTGTCCATCAAAGATGACCCAATTTCTTATAATCCCTGGCTCAAGATAAGAAGTTCTAGCCTTCTCCATTTCAAGCTGGCACTATTCATGTAATCTTGTTAAAACAAGGACAACTGGGGGGAAATTGCAGAGCTGTGCATTAAGGGTCTAAAGAACAATCAGAGTATCCCGGGTTACGATAACCGACCTTCTGCGTGTTTATACTCCTAATTTTGTTTGGGTTGGACTGCAATAATAAGCTGCAGAATTCAATGCATTAGAAAATTAGAAACTTTACTAGTTCATTTGTCTATGAAATCCAAAAAATAATAACTTAATATTTTATGGTAAATATCTTAAAATCTTCAGCTGAAATTTAAAAGACACATGCATTTTCTGTTTTTGGACATTTAGTGTAAACCTGGGAGCAGTGATTTTTTTTTCTTCACAAAAATAAAATTTCAAAGTAATCATATGCCAAGCAGCTAAATTAAGAAATCAAGTGTAAACAAATGATATTTGCTCCACTAGTTTGCAAAAAAAACGGTAATACAGTTATTACATTTTAAAGTATATTCTAAAGAAGTGTTTTTAAAACTGTAATCAATATTTAATGAAACATCATTATAAAATCTAATGATTCAGTTTGATAAAAATTTCCAATATTCCTCCAGTTCACAAAAAATACCATCTAAAGACACTTTGAAATGAATGAAAATTCAGTTAATATCAAACCTTAAGCAAACGTAATTAAACTAGTTCGATAATATTCAAAAATACAGTTTCAAGTTAAACTCTCAGCTTAAGCTTAAATCCACCTGGTTTATTTATTAATTTGAAGTCTTATTTCATATAGAAATAAATGTGGCTTTCATTTATCTACAAAACATCCCCAGTTTTTTAGCAACCAGCGTGATTTCTAATGTACTCACCAGCTGATTTGCTGCAACTCAGCCAGACGAGATGATGTAAGTGCAGCACTTCTCAGTCTAGCAGACGAGTGGATTTCTAAGCTAGGCTTGCTGTGAGGGCCAGCGTGGACCTCAGGGCCTCTTATACCATCAGTTCTGCAGGAGATTAGGAAGGCGCCGCCTCCATATTTGTGACAACAGATTGGTTCTCTGGGTCATAATGAAGTTTTCAGGGTTTAGATATATTTTTATTGCAGTTCAGTTTTGATTGTTATTTTTATTTTCACAGATTGCTCGAATTTAAATCTGTAACAATAATCATAGGGCTTCTACTGCTTTTTACTTGAAATATTATTTGACCCGTTTGCTTATAAACTGCCTAAATCTGCTAATCTTTGGAAAAATCTATTCTAAAGATAGAGTCTTTATTTAAACTGGTATTTCTATAATACATTTATGAATTTTAAGCTTTTAAATGCAGGTCCTACTTTTTTGGTGTATTCCTTAATTTTTTTTATTTTTTTTTGATTATGTGCAATTTTACTCCAAATCCAGAAATCATTTCCCCAAAGGTCTAGAAATTTCGTATCAACACCAGGAGGCTTATTAAACCACTGGTTGATGAGGGTGAGTATGCAGAACAAAATGGCTCAAACCAGATTATCGTTTTGCAGATTATCCATGCAGCACGAAGGTTCCTGAAGCAGCCAGACTCTTTCCTGGCTCCTTGTTATGCAATTCTCAGCCATCTGTTGACTGTGCTGGTAAAATGTAACAGTCCCCAAATTGAATTTGTGGATTGTTGCATTTCATTGCAATTTTAAAGCCAGTAATTCTTTATAATATTGTTCTTCCATTCTTCCACTTGCCAGTTTTTGCACTAATATATATTAAGGAATTCAGTTGGAAAAAGAAGTCAAATTTTGGGGATAGATAAGACATTGACACCTATTTTTCATAAAGAAAAACATAATTTATTGCTGCTGCTTTCAAACGTTATTAAGGTTGTGCCCATATAGGATTCTGGAGCCAATCTACTATAGTAGTTTTTTCACCCTGACCTAGAAATTAATAAAACTACCACTCATACAAAACATTTCTACCATAAAATTAATTAGCTGAATAAATTATTGGTAAACATTAGAACTTTACTTCATATTTTTGTAAACATGCTGTTTTATAGTATGAATCCTTTAAATGATGAGAAATCTTATAGTCGACATCTTGTGCTGTTAAGAGCAGTCAACCTGGTCACTGAGGGAAATAACGGACTCAAACGTTGTTTATTTTATCAGGATGATATCAGCGGATTTGATTTCTGACTTCCAGACAAATGCATAATTTGCATGTATTTGTGAAAAGGATGCTGTTTTTATATACATGTGATCGAATGCAACTTTAAATGAACCGTTTAGTTTCCATTGCCAAGGGTAAGAAAGGCTGATGGTAAAAAACTTTGTGTGTAAAAAACCCAAACTAACACAAAAGTATCAGCCAAATAATCAAAATTTGTATTGAGACACAAAGAAAGCAGACTGGACTTTTGATTTTACATTCATCCATTTTTGTTATTGCTTTTTCTTTAGCTTTTATTGCCTTGCAGTAAATTTAGTTTTGGCCTTGAAGCCCTCTGTGCAGTAAATCTAAGACCTAAGCTATTCCACCTACAAGACGAGCAAAGAGGAAACGGTGTCTAAGGTGAATAAACACAGACACAATCCACCAGGGCAGGAAGAAAGTGCCTCATACTTGAAGTGAGGAACAAAATCTGAAGCTTATATGTCAAAACACATAATACATAGAGGGACAGTTAGCTAGCTGGAGATCATGTGAAGCTCTAAATCAACAGGTAAAGAAGTAATGTTTTCATTACTCTGCAAGGGATGTTTCTGTCATATTATTTAGAATTAGTTTAGACATTTTTATGAGCTTGCTGAGGATATATTACTAATTTTTCCTATGTTATCCACGTATACAAAACAAAAGTATGTCTGTTCCATTGAGTTGGAAATAGAAAAAAACATTTATTTGGTGTTCTACTTTGTATCTGTATGTGATCAAACTTTAGATGCAAAAAGCAATTATAGGGAGATTTAAAAAAAAACATAATTCCATCTATGCATATATCTTTTTGTAAAGAATAGGGCCACTGAAAAAATAAAAAAGTTAGATTGTCAGAATTCTGAGTAGAGTAAACTGAAATAAAATTTGAACTGAAATAAAATTTAGAAATCTGTTTACTTTAATATTTTTTTCAGTGGCCCTAACACTCTTCCGTATTTTTGAGTTTTTAAAACAGTAAAGGATTTTAATTAATTAATAATTGGGCCTGACAATATTTACACTGTTTTTCAGCAGGTTTTTGCTCTGCGGGACATGGAGCACAAACAAATATCATTACATTGATTTACACTAAACAGCAATAATACATAAATGGTAGGAAAATAAGCATCATTAAGAGGTGTCAACATCTCAGTGGTTGGAATAGTAGCCATCCAACAGCAAGCGGGCATAGGACTTCTTGGAATGTGTTTGTGTGCATAGTCCTTATATGCTATGGAATATCAGTCCATGCTGTAGTGGGCATGAAACAGCAGTTTTTGAATGATGATGGCACGAGTACCTTCAAGAGTTCCTTCTACATACCTTCCACATACATTGATCAATCATCTCCTAAACTTGGATTTGACACCAGAGCAAGAAGTACTGCAGAGGTTTTGGTATGATCAATATAAATTCTATGGTATTTGTGAACAAAACAACTCTGCTCAGAGTCTAACTCTAACCCTCATTTGCACATAAGCTTATGTCTAATATGCCCACAATGGGGCCTGGGGTTTCCTAATCGAGATATCCTTCCCATGTCTGTTCCTTGAAATCCTGTCATTCTCTCCAGACCAGATCCTGTTAAACAGGTCTAAAAACAATATTAAACTCTGATAGTCTAGGCCACACTGGGATTAAACTCAACTTTCACTGAGAGTGCAGACACAGTCGATGGTATCTAAATAAGTTAGCAAAGTTAGTAACATACATTAATATAAGACCATTGAGTCCTGAGTCAGGCTTATGTTAGCTGCTACTGGTCACAATTTAATAATGTCAAGTTTTTTTTCTCCTTTTTAATTAAACTTTGCTGTTGCTTCTGTTGAATTCTTGGACAATCTAAGTTATAGAGTTCAGCTCTTCATATATTTGTTCTTAAGGATTAAATTTTTAACTCAGCTGAGATTAAAAGAGAGCACCCACCCCACCCCCACAACAAATCAACTTTTTACATAAGGAAAAAAAAACAACACACCAGTAAAACTTAAAAGTATATGGAAGCAATGTTACGTATTTGAATGGAAGTGTGATAATGCAGATTTAGATCTGCTAATTAACACCCGATGCCATGACGCAAGGTGATGCTGAAGCTTTGGCACCAGTCATAATCTGTCCCGACTTTATCTTACACCGTCAGAGTCATCGGGTTCAGACTTCTGTGTATTATCAGTAAAATCCGTCCCATAAACCACATCAGTGCTGCAGGGTGGAGCTGCAGCACTGAGGCCTGTATATAAAACACTGTACAACTGGATTGTATCATCAGGCTGAGTCAGAGCTGAAAATAAGAGTCACTGTCACCTCCATGAACTTGACCTGTTGGACTTCAGCCCTTTTGCTGCATTTTAGTAACTGACAGACCTCAATAATGAGACTTGACTCAGTCAGACCTCCAAATCCTATTAACATCAAGAGGACATCAAAGCCTTGGGAAATAGAAATCTAATTGTTTTCAACTCTCCTTTTGTTTTTTCCTTTAGAAATCTGTTAAAAAAAGAAAAAAAAAGAAAAGTCTGCAGCTGTGTGAATTATCCACTTAAACCTTTTAAATGTTTTAATAAATCAGGAAATATCACTTCATGTACGACTCCCTCTAGTGGTGATTGACAAACCTTTCTCCTGTATCGATTTCTTTTTAGGTACCAGAGAAACTGTTTAAAAACACACGGTTAACCAAAAATGAAGGCAGGACATCATTTTCTGATGAATGTTGGATACTACAGTCAAACCTTTGGTCGATCTCTTATTTTTTTTTTCTAATTTGTATTAAAGGAAACTTAAAATACATTTGAAATCTTTTGAATTTTTGCTGTTTTCTCCAGAACGATTAGAATCAAACTGCTTCCGACTTGATTAGGTTTCAGCTCTGGGGTCATTAGTTTGATTAAGCTAATATCTATGGTGTGTTTTCCATCCATGTTTGATGTTCCAGGAGGGTGTAAGTTATTGGTATCATTTTGATAAAGGATGAAGACTGATTTTCACATTAAATCCTCACTAAATGAGAAATCCTGGAGGACGATCTGCCTAATTATTATTTGAAAAGATAGAAGAAACTTGAACAGCAGCCCGACGCCACAGCAGTGTCCACCAATACTTTATAAATGGATGTGGACTGTTGCCGTTTTATCCTTCAGCAGAATTCCTCTATAGGTCAGAAGCAAAAATAATTTTCTCGCTAATTATCCAAATTTGCTACTTTTTTTTTTGTTTGAATAATATTGATTTTTGTTTTAATTGTCTTACCATTAGTTTTGTTTTGCTATTCAAACTATTTTCCTCTGTACTTAAAAATCACCAACACTGATCAAATTAAATCCTGGAAATCAAAGTAATAAATAGAATAAACTTTATTTTAAAATGATCTTTGAGAAACCTTATACGGTACATAAATTACAATAAAACAAAACATCACGCATGCAATAAATCAACTTGTGGTTTAAAGCAGCAGGACCCAAAACTGACTGGAGTGTAAAGATCAGATATCTTTCCGCAGTGATAATTTTACACAATTTAATAGATGCTACATTTAATTTCACGTAAAAGTAACAAGTCAAAGTTTGGTTCCGGATTTTTCATCAGGAACCAAAATTCAAATCTACATTGTTTCAAATCAGCGACCTCTGGATTTTATTTTTCAGGAAGCAGATTTTATTTTTCTACTCTCATTTTCTTGTCAAACTCTGTGGCTGCTGAAAAGACACCAGAAATAAATATTCAGCTTACATGAAGTCTTTAAAGTGTGTCCCAAAAAACTAATCTGACCACATGAGGTAGGTGGGAGCCAATAACTTATTAGTTCACAGTAAAGTTTTTTCTCTATACATACAGAAGTTATCATACAGAGTAGAAAGTCCTTCATCAGTAAATCATTATGTCTTTTTTAGCAGTCTGATTTCCATTTTAAGATATGTTTTAAGGTTCTCATCAAGAACGTTCTCCTCTATGGCAGCGAGTGCTCTGTCTCCTCCGTCATGATAATACGCCAGGAGCTGCTCGGCATGTTCGATCCAAACGCAGTTATGGCAGCCGCTCATGCAACAATGGGTGGGAGCAAGTGGGGGTCCCTGTTTGGGGGACCAGGAAGAGGAGGAACTGCGGTTTTGCTCTAAGATAGGGCTCTCAGCCTCAGGAGGGTTGGACTGAGATCCGGTTGACAGAGAGCGAATGATCCCACTGTGAAGACGTCTCCATGAATGTTGAGGACAGAGACTGAAGTGATGAGCTCTCATGTGAAGCAAAGAGAGGAGGAAGAGCTGGAAAACACAACAATGTTTGAGTCACTGGTCAGTGTTTTTAAACCAAGAAAAAAGAAAGATCACCAAGAAATGCATTTATTTATCAGCTCTTTTTATAATGCTCTGTTTCTTGACTTGAAGAAAAAAAATGGAAACATTTAAACCAATTTTACATGTTATAATGAAAAGGAATTAACTAACATTCAAAATGATGTCTAATTATTTAAACTGAACTAAAAATCAGTTTTAAAAGTTTGGTAAAACTGAAGTTTTATTTAAACTGAAGTGAGTGGACTAACACCCAACCTAACGTCAAAGTTTATATAGAGAAGTTAAGTTTAAAAATGCACAATAATCTTTGATATAAAAAAAACAACAAAACAATAACAAAAAAGACTTTTTAAAAACAGTTTGTGCTTGGACAGATTATATCTAATATAGGTCTAAATGTTAATGAACAAATACTGACAACTCATTTTCTATGTATTTTGGCCGATCATCTAAAACCTCTTTTAAGCAATTATTCCATAAATTACAACATTAACTATTAGATTATTAATAAGACCACACACAAATATATATATATTTGCAAATCAATTCATCTGTAGATAATTTTTTCAAATAATCTATTAATGATCGAATTGCCAAAGGTTCCTTTAAGAAGACTTTTTGCTAAATTAAACCAGATGAGATTAAAACTTTGCTCTTGATAGAGCATATTGGCAGACGAAAATTGTTTTTATTTTAAATGCAAAATGTTTAATTTTTTTCTACAATTTACTGCTATAAGTGGATAACTAAAGGCATGGTTTAGTTCATATTCCAGTTAACGATTAATTGATTATTAAATTAGTTGACCCATTTTACTTAATCACAATTAATCTGATTGTTTCAGCATATATATATATATATATATATATATATATATATATATATATATATATATATATATATATATATATATATATATATATATATCTTCTTTGTAATAAAGACGTAAAGGTCACATCCAACTGATGAAACGCGGTAAATAATAGGAGATATTTATTTGAAACATCAGTGACACAACATAAACGTAGCGGCTGTTAGCTTAGCATCCAACCTTGTGTAAAGAGACCGACGACCTCCCGGTTTTTAAACGGAAGCAGAACATCTTTCCGGTTGGAGCGGGTCACTCCATTACGTTTCCTTTTATCCTCATGTCCTTTAAACTGCCGCCTTTATTAATGATTCATGCTGTTCGGGTGAAATTACCAAAAGATTAAAGACCTTTAAGACTCATTGGTGTCGATTCTGCTTTGAACTTTCACCTCTGTTAGGTTCTTGTAAACAAAAACTATGATTGGTCAGTGTCAAATAATGTAGCCAATCAAATAGGAGCTCTACACACTTTGAACCAATGGGAAATCAAATAAATCGGAAGAGGCTGGACATTAAGGACGGCACTTCCGATATTCTGCCACTAGATGGTATCGTTTCTACGCCTTAATTCATGTAAATGTCAACTGCTTATCTCAATGATAGTCAAATTCTTAGTTTTGGTCAGGAATCAGAACAGTGGCTTTATATTCATTTACTTTCATATATTGCAGCTGAGTTTCTAATGTTTATCAGAAAAGTGTGATCATATGCTGAAGCAAATTTGTTTTGGTTTTTTTCGGTTTCATTAAAAGATATTTGAAAAACAAACCTTATCATGTGTGTGCAGTTCTCCTGAAATGCTTATTTCCATGTTAAACATCTGATTATAGTCTTTAATAAAACAAATGCAACAACACAAAAGAAGATTTGCCATTTAAAGTGCAAAAAATCTCTTCTGTTGTTTCTTCTGACTTGATTCTAAGTGATGGCAAAAACAGAACTTTATAAAGACAGAAAAAAAAGATTCTGTAGTGGGAATTCTTTATGGATTTCACATGGAAGCAGAGAGAAAATCTACTGAAATTAGTAACATTCTAAAACCATAAAATTAAGATATATTTCAATTGCCTAAAGAGTCAAAGTTGTTCTGTTTTGCTTTCTTGCTAATTAAATTTTTTTTTTTTAGGTGTCAACATATACTTTTTAAAATTTAATGTTTAATAAATAAGATGATACTGTAACAGCATCAATTGTTTGTAACAACTAAAATCTACACATTTTGGAGATGAGTTGCTTTTTTATTTACTCTTGCTCTTTCACTATGTGAAACAGTTGAAAACAGACCCTTTTCTCACTGACTGATAGTATGTCTAAGGTTAGGTGAGACATAGCATGAAACCAGTTATAGCCAGTTATAGATACTGGCTATAACTGGCCATTCTATATTTAAAAGCCAACCACAGTTTGGAAATGTACTCCAGGACACAGATCTGAGTTATTAGAGACAGGTCCTGATGTGGTGTTGTAAAGAATAAAGTGCTTGATCATAATGACTCTTGTTAAGTTTGTGTCAAACAAGGAAAAGGTTTGACAGCATCATCCTGACTGCAAAGGTTGGGGCTGACAGAATATCTTAGTGGAGGAGGACTTGGTTTATTTTAATTATTCGATAATATATTTAGAAAAGAGCATAATGTCAAAGTATTGAGTAAGAAATTTGAAAGAGAAGTGTTTCAGCAGTTAGATACCCTCCTAACAATTACATCAGAGAAACAATCACATGTGGTGTTCCCCAAGGCTACATTTTACAGCCCTCCCTATTCAATATCTGTCTCAGATGGAAACCTTTTCAAATATACAGTGGTAGAGGGAAAAAACAATCCCCCCTGTAAAACGTCAATTAGGAAAATGAGAAAATATGATTCTCATTAATATAGCTTAGAAATAAAAAAGAGCAGAAAAAAATCCTAAAAGGTGTTAAAGAAAGAAAGATAGTCTTATTTAAAGTTGGACTGGGATGAACAGAAATATGATGAGACAGAAAGCTGCAGGCCACATGATGGTTCCGGATCTGTTACAGGAAAAAAAAAAAAGCTTAACCCAGTTTAAAGTTATGCAAGGAAAGCAGAAACCTGAGGCCTTTATCATTCACTTATGTTCGGATGAAATGTATCTGAAAGAGCAAACCGGTTTGGTGAGCAAGGAGCTGAAAGTGAGGCTTCCTCTGATGTGGTTATTTTCTCCATGAATGATGCCAACCCTGTCAAGTGTTTGAGTCAGTCAGTGAAACATGTCGAGGAGGGTGAGTGTTTGTGTTGAGAGCCGACTTCCCCACAGACCACAGAATTTGTGTCCATGGCGATGAGCTGTGTTATCTCCCCTGTGATTTCCTCCAGAGGAGAGGCACGCAGAAGGCCTTCATTTCTTAGAGCTTAACATCAATGAGGAGAAACAATCAAATTTCAAAGGATAGCTGCGCAAACACAAGCTTTAACAAATGCAGTTAATACATTGGGCTTTTGAAACAGTCTCTCCAATAGTCGGAATAAAAGCAAGCAGCTGAAGGTTCATATTTCACATATGAAACCAACAATAGACTTCACTCTATTTATAAAGACACCATTAAAGATACAGAATAGGCAGACATTTGATCCTAATGCAGATTTATTGATTGATGGAAACTCAAACATACCTCACAGATGACACAGCATACACAGAAAACACACTTTTTGCATTCTATTATTAGATTTTAATTTAATTTTTTTTTTTAAATACACTCATCAAGCTCATTTATTCTATATTAATTTAAGGTTTTTCAGTGGTGGGTCTAGACAAAATTTACCCGGGGGTCCAGGTAGTGGCCAACATTTTTTTTCACAAGATACATAGAACAAAAGAATATTAAATACAAAAAAGAAGAAAGAAAAAACTCGGGCAACAGAAATGACCAACTTTCCACAATAATTAACAGTAATATTTTACAGTAAGTTGTTGTGATTGAGTTCCCCTTTAATATTCCAATGAATCCCTGTAAAAAAATACAGTCTCATTGTACTTCACAGCATTTAATTCTTATTGTACAGTAAAAAATTAAATAAAAAAACCCTGTTATGTCACAACTAGCTCTGTGATATCAGAGCATTTAATAATATTATTTCAGTGAAATACTATAGATAAACACACAATAAACACTATTTGAACAAACGTTTCCCTGAAGGTAGGCAGCCTGCATAACTGTTATCAGCACTGCACTAATTACTAATTTTATTTTAATGTGATAATATTTAATTAATTTTAAATGAACATTTATCTGATGTCACAGTTTGTATTTTGTTAGCAAGTACCCAACATTGTTGAATCTTTTCTTACAGAATTTGCTAATAGTATAGTTAGCAATAGGCTATAGTGAGTGTTATGCTGTATATTCAAGTAAAGTTACTGAGCTTGATTCTCCTCCCATGAGTCTTTCACTACCTAAACACTGGATTTCCCCATCTCAGCTGAAGCAAATACTTTTATTAGGGCTTGGGCATCATAATTTGGTTAAAAATGGCTACGAAAAGGTATATTGAATATTTATTATAGAAGTCCCAACAGGTTTGGATTATAAGTCTATTGGGGTTTTATATAGGAAAAGGCAACATTGAACACATTGATAAATGCTGCCTGCAATACATCAGTCTATCTAAATCTGAAACTATCTATTTTCGTACAACGCTGTAACGTTTGGACATGTTGTAATGTTTGAGTTGAGAGGAGTGCCTGACCCCTTTAGACATCCCTTCATTACTCACTCTCCAGTGATCTCTTATCCTGCCATGTAGGCCTCATTCCAGATACTGTTACCTCTTACTAGTATTCTGACATAGCTGATTGAATAGTTGTATGACAAGATGATTAATGATTGTTGAAGTGCCGGTTTCTGCACAGTTCCTCTGCATTTTAAGATGTTTTTGTTACTAGAACGTTAAATTTATTGAAGTTCTTAACATTCAATGTATGCAGATTTTTTTTTCCATAAATATGCCATTGGACTAAAACTGACTTTACCTCAGAGTTGTTTATTGGTGGTGGGTGGGGGTAAATATCCAATGAGAATAAAGTCCCAAGCTAATGTATTCCTTTGTGCGCCAGCACGCTGGCACAGTTTTTAGCATTGTTGCTTGACAGCAAGAAGGGTCTTTCCTCATAGAGTTTGCAGGTTCCACTGTGCATGCTTTGGTTCTCTTTGCTTGCTCCAGCTTCCTCCAACAGTACAAAAAAACCTGGCTGTCAGGATAATTGGGGGTCTCTAAATTTTCGTTGTGTGTGTGCATGTTTGTGTGTCTCTGCGTTGCCCTGCAATGGAATGGCGACCTGTCCAGGGTATACCCCGCCTTTTGCCCATACAGTGCTAAATATAGGCACCAGCCACAATGGATGAAGTGGGAGAAAATGGATGGGTGGATTTGTATTACTGTCACTATTTACATTGCAAATTACTGTCAACTTGTACATTACTTTCAAAATGCACACTGTAAAAGTACAGAGCCGTGTTGCAATGAAAGCAAAATGCTGTAATTTCCCATTAATGTGTTGTAATATCACAACAACTAGTTTGCTATTGAAGTTGTAACATTACAGCTTTTACAACAATGTATTGTAATATCACAGATAAGAAATTACTCTAAATACAGTATGTTTCACAGTATAGAGCTCTTATCCAAAACTTATCCAATCATAGTAAAATCACGGTGAAACTTTTTGCATTGAATATTCAATATATTAAGTTAGCCATAAAGCCAAGGTTGCGGAACCCCATCTAAGAAATGAAAACTGTTATCTATCCTAAAATGTTTGAAACTCAAAACTGACTGTAACTTTTAAAGCAGAATTATTAAATTGGTCCAATGGACCAACCAGTTTTCTGGTTATATATCATCTGAATATATATCATCATTACACTGTAAAACAACTATTCTGATACTCGTAAAATGATCTGCTAATGGAATTAATATTCTTACTCTTACAATACGATAATACGATTTTATGCACCTGAAATAATTAATTAAAATTTTTCAATGTCATTTGGTGGGGCAAAAGTGGTTTCCCTTACAATCGAAGGCTTATCGGTTCAAGTCCTTTCATTGTGTTTACCACTTTTACCACTGGTGCCTGAGTTCTGTCAGTGAGCCCCAGGGCAGCTGTGGCTACAATGTAGCTTGCCACCATCAGTGTGTGCGTGAATAGGTAAGTAACTGAGTGTGTAAAGCGCTTTGGTCAACTCTCCTGACTTGAAAAAGCGCTATAGGAGTACAGAACATTTACCATTTTGCACATAAATTACTTAATTCCATCAGAAAGTTGTCTGAGGAAAAATATACAAACTTACAAAATACAAAAACAGGCCTAATTATATTAAATGTTTGCAGTGTATGTGTTCAGAAAAGAGGCCATCACAGGGGACAGGACCAGTTCTACAGGGACACTTGTTTGCCCCTAGAACCACCCACAAAAAAAAAAAATAATGCAACCATTTTGTGTCATAGTGAGAGAAAAACGTCTCTGAATCAGGGCAACCACAGAGACAGCTAGATCAGTTTAAGGAAAAGTTTATTGAAACAAGGAACAGAAAATGGAGTCTGGCAGGATCTTCCTGGTACAGCCTAGGGAAAAGATGGGTGATGGTGAACAACTGATCTGAGGTGGAGGGAAGGTGGAGGATGCTGAACTCACAGGGCTTGAGGTTGTCTTGAGCTAGGAAGGATGTGTCCAGGGTCAGGGAGCAAATGACTCTGCACTCCTCAGGTGATGGTTTGTAGGAGGGTGGACAGGCAGGTGGGCTCCTGGAGGAGGGCTGCGGCAAACTGGCTTGGTTGGTGGCTAGGAGGGAAAAACAGAGACACAGGATTAGATCAGGTTTGAACACGAATCTAGAAAACTGGTCGGTCATATACCACGCTGGTAGCGAGAAAGAACTGACGCCCTCCTCCTGGTCCTAGCTCCTTAAGTAGGCTCCAAAATTAACCGAGATGAGCTGCACCTGCCCATCACACCCTGCAGAGAAGAGAGAGAGACAGACACCAGACCTGCAGTATGACATTTTGGCATTTATTCAATCATATTTAGTTACTTTAACACAATTGTTTCATGTTACCAGGGTAGGACATAAAACAATTGTGTTAAAGTAAATAAATATGATTAAGTAAATGCCAAAAGCAGTTGCATTTTTTTCTTCAGACTACTGGAGAAGGTACCAACTCTCCGTAACCCTAAAATGGTTCATATGCTGTGCTAGAGTAGGGCTGGGAACCCAATGGAGAAGCTTTTACAGTCAGATGAGACAAAGACTGAGCCGTTTGGTAACAATGACCAGAAGAAGCAGCAAAAAGATGCTTGGAACCTGATCTTACACAAACAGTTGTTTTCAAATGACAGTCATCACAAACAAGATTTTAACAGCAATTTTCTTTTTATTTAGTGGATAAATCACACTTACATTAGCATCAGAAATGGCCAGATATATCCTAGTTTGAGGAAAACAAAATATGAAGAGGCTCATTCGTTTCACTGGATTCCATAACATCTAAAAGCAAAATCATGATCTGATTCAAGGCCAAGAAGCTTTTGGAAATAACATGGTAAATTTAAAATAAAGGAGTGATAAAATAAATAAATAGATAGATAGATAAATAAAAAAGAAAGAAATAAAAAAAGAAAGATAATAATAAAAAATAAACAAACAAATAAATAAATAAATAATAAAATGAAGTAAAGGAGTGAGTTGATCACACGGAACAACAACAGATCAAATGTCCCAGTAGAGGATGTTGCTTAGATCAATTGGATCAGAACACGTTCTTATGCAAAGTGATGTGGTGTTAAAACAAATTGATCTAAAAGCTGTCTTTGTTGTCTGGTGAGAGGCTGAAACTGTTCCCATAGCCTCCACCTGAGGTCAACTCCTAAAAATAAGTTTTCCTATCAGCATATTTTCCCCCAAACAATCTTTACCAGTAGATTCCTGTTGATCAGGACTTTACTTACTTTGCCTCTTTTAAAAATTGATTATACTCACTAAAAAAAAGCAATGCCATTGCTGTAAAAAAAAATAAATAAAAATAAAAAACTCTCTTTAAATGTATTTCAAAATCTGCCACATTAAAAATGGCTAAACTGTTTAACTAAAAGTTAAGTGTTTATCTTAACGTCAGTAAAAAAGAGATGATAAAAAGAAAAAAAGATCACGATACTCAGATCTAGTCTGTCTGCAGGATTTGCTAAAGGCCTAAAATAAATGTTTAGACAATTTAAATATGTATATAAAAAAAGCATGTAACATCACTGGATGGAAATTTTCATGCTACTGCATTCAACAGCTAAATGTTGAAGCTAGACATCCTGCACCTGGAAAGAAAGCATCTGTTTCAGAGGTAAAGAGCTCAAGCTACAGTTTAAAAGCTGTCAGAGATCTGCACATGTCCTCATCTGTCCTTCAATGTCCTCCTGATGCACTCACAGCACCGCTGTTGTCCTGAGAGTACAAAGACTGCACTGTATGCAGCCACAGTTCATTTTTTGTTTATAAATGAGTGACAAATTTGGATGGGGATTTAAAACCATTAGCAGAAAGACGTTTGTGTTTCGACAAAATATGGAAAACCAGGATGCACAGCAAGCCATTTTAACATACATTGATATAGGACGAGAGGATCATATTGATTTGATACTATACTGCTGCAAAGACATTGCTGAGTTTAATTGAAGTGTATTGTTAAGTACTTTTTTTTTTTTACAGCTGAGATCAGGCATTTATATCCTCTAAAAAAATGACAAAATATTTATTTTACACTGTCTGAGAAACTACCTTCTCCTGTTTTAGGTCAGTTAGGATTATTGGAAATTTTTACAATTGTTGAGTAATATGAGAGATTGATTGTAAAGGTCTGATCCAGGATTTCCAAAGACAAACAGGAAATAGAGATCATCCTACCTTTAAACCAGACCTTTATTGTTACCAAGGTATAAGAAAAAGCAAAACTTCCTGAACTGGAACAAATCATGATGAATGAAACACCGAACTTTCAGAACTGAGTCATCAAATTTTATAATGACTCTCAGGGCACAGCTAAAGCTTTCCCCCCTGAGGATGAGTTGATAACAACAAACAAGGCAGAGTCATGGAGGAAGTATCTAATTAAACCTGTACAGTGGAAGGATGGTTTGCATGCAGCTTCCAACAAACATGTCAGGAAAACAAATCTGCATAGTAATGGAGAAACACATTTCAAACTAAAGTCCAGACTGTCAGCTTCCATCTGTTATCTGATTTTTCCCTTCTCTTCTAATCTGGACATTTCTCTGCCTAAATAATAGATGCATTATATCTGCTACAAATACTGTAGAACTGCCAAAGGTAAATAATAGAACATGCAGGATAATAGGTGGACTTTAGTAGACTCCAGATCAAAGTTTAACACTATGCAAGTTTTACAAGTATTTGCATTTTATGCTTCTGCAAAAAATACAAATGTTTATATCTCTTATTCTATGCTGCAAACATGTTATTTTTTATTTCTGCCCTATGATAACTTTATTTGTGTTTGCAATGTGCACAATCATGCTTATTTTACTCCCTTGTTTTTGCTATTAATTAAAAAACTTATTAGTAAAATAAAATCATGGTCCTCAATGCAGGCAAACCTGTAAATGTAATGCCATTCGTGTGCCTCATTTAGGCTGAATGCAACCTTTCAGAATGACCCTGTAACCAGGGTGTCAGTGACCAAACCGTATGTTTACCCTGCTGGGTAATCATTCTCCTTTTTGCTGATGAGGTCACATGAAGGTCTGTGATGGTTGAGAAACTGCAAATAAAGAAAACTGAATGCATCATGTGTTTTACCCCAAGGGGCTTTCAGCTGGGGTTGACAAATCAGTGGCTCCCAGCAACTCTGCAGAAACACCTCTGTGTTTTTGTGGAGAGTCAAAAGCAGGATGTAAAGGTGTCAGGGGACAATAAACTCAAGAATCACAGTTTATGTTTAACAGGTGAGGGCAGTAAAAATGTGTGTCCTAGCCACTGATGTCGATGTCTGGAGGAAAGCCGGCAGTGTTTGGGCGGTGTGGCCTTTTTTCTGAGAACCTCTTTGACAGGAGGGTGGTTGTTATTTTGACTTTTGAGCCACATTCCTGCTGCCAGTTTCACTCAGCTGTGTTCATCAGTTACTGCTGATATATATACGGTATAAAAAAAGCAGCAGTGTAAACAAACATTTACTCAAGTCTTAAAACATATTTATATCCTCCAGCCATGTCACTACATGTCAACACAAAAATAATTTGAATACCACATCTTGTACAAAGGTATTTTTCTACATCTCATTTAGAGTAAAATCTGAATAAACAGTGCATTGATAAAGTATTTATAGCTCATCTAACCTTTACAGTATCATAGTATGTTTTGGCATTGTGTAAAATTGTGTAGATAGGTTTTAAGGGATTCATGGTGGTAAAACTGTTACACTGCAGCAGGAAGGTCATGGGTTAGATCCCAGCCTGGGGTCTTGGTGCATGCTTTCACCTTGTATGCATGGTTTTTCTGGGGATGCTCTGGTTCCCTTCCACAGTCTTTCGGTTTGTCTCTATAAACTGCCCTTTATCGGCGTGTGTATATGCGTGGTTGTTTGTCTGTTGTGTCTCTGTGTTACCCTTCTGCTACCCATTGACCAGCCCAGGATGTACCCACCTGTCCGATGACTGCTGGAGATAGGATTCCCATGAATGGAGGAGTGCGTATAAAAAAATTATTCAATTTATCTAAGCACTACAAATCTAGATGTGAATAAGTAACCTGCCCCACAGGTCAATATTTTGTAGAACTTTAATTTTGTGGAATTAAGGTTGCATATCTTTACAGGTATAAACTGGGGCCAGGTCCTGCAAGGCTGCACAGCTATAGGCGCCTCAATCTACAATCTGTTGTTGTGCTGCAACCACAACACCTATCACCAAACAGTCAACTGAAATGTGTCTAAATGACTGTAGATTTGCATTTACTTCCATATCTTCCAAACACCTGGAAAGATTAATAATGAACATCTGATCATCGTCTCTCTAAACTCCACTCTGCTCTGTTCACACGTGAGTTCTCTACATTTTCTACATCAAATCCCCTTGTCAGGTTTTCTAAACAAATCCTTAGTGCTTAACCTGAACAACAATAAGACACCATAGGGACTAGAATTATTATTTGTTTTATAGCTGTGCCAATAGGAGTGTTTTAACCTATTATTAGTGGAGTTTTGCTCAGTTGCACAAAAGCTGATCAGCAGGGATTTATGTAGATGTAAAAAAATTGGAAATATTCTTCCAGAGATCATCCTCACCACCTGCTGCATCCAATAATTGGATTAGTTAGAATTTAGTTTGATAAATTTATAGCTTTAGAAAGAAAAGGAAACAATTATGTGAACTGATAATTTACCAAAACACTAATAGGCTGAATCAAACAGCTTTGTAGGGCTGGAACACACACTGCTGAGGCACTTTAAAACATTAAATTCAGCTGAGCATCTTAGTTCTCTGCACTGTATATTATCTAAGCCTGAAACCGTCATCAACATCCTCTGTCCCTTTAACAGTGAGCTACAGTATGGGCTTCTGCAGCTCCTCCAGAGTTACCTTGAACTTCTCTGATTACTACAGCTGAGGTGGACAGCCAGGTCTTTGAAGGTTTGCAGTTGTGTCATTTTATCTCTATGATGATAGATTATGGGTTGAATAAGAAAAGTTAAATGTCACATCTAAGGTTTCTGATCCTGATAAATGGATGGGAAATCGGACAAAACTCTGCTTTAAACTGATCTGTCTGCCGTGACCCTCTGTCTTCATGATGAAGTTTGTTCACTCATGACTTTAGAGGCCATCCTCCCCATCATCAGGTCATCTGTGCTCTTACTGTTTATTAAATTGCTCATAGACAGATCCTGGATTCAGTATACTAAACAAGTATCTGCTGTAGGCAATTTTACTACACCTGGATGCAAAAAAAGAATGTTTAATTTCTTCAGTTTAAACAAAACCTACTGCTGTGAAACCTAATTTCTGACCTAGTGTGTCTAGCTATTAAGGACTTGGATTAAGCTCTGGTAAAATGTGCATACATTGAAACATTCAGTGGACGTGTCTTTTGACTTTGTTATCTAACTCTCAAAGGGTTTCCAGGAAATTCAGTGTCCCCTAATGAGGCTCCCTTTCATTGTATGTAAAAAAAACAAACAGTTATTGTACATCTTGTTTTCTTTGTTGGCTAAGTAAACATAACGTGTAGAGTAGCTGCAGTGCCATGTCTCATGTTTTAGCATTTATTTTCCATGTCTAATCACACAGCCATAATTGTGTTTCTTTGAGTGATAAGACAAACTGCTCGACATGATATCAGGAGAATGCAGGCTTCAGCTCCAAGCACCAATTAGCTCAGAGTGAGACGCGCTCCCATTCCCAGAACCCTGTTTATTTTCTTCATCCTTTATCCACGGCAAAAAACCGCAGTGTGATTAAATGTGGCTTTTTATGCTAAAGCTTCCTAACATCAAATACTTAGGAAAGTTAACATTGTCTTCAGTCATCAGGTCTACAGTAAATATTAAAACAGGAAAGCCAGTTTTTCCACATAGAGTCTACAACTATACATCAGGATTCATTCCAAATTTGTTTCTTTTCCTGTTCTTTTTTTTTTTTTTTTTACAGAACTAGTTAAAATCATTTCTTAATAAACAGATAAATCAAAAATTTAATTTCTCCCACCCAGTTATCTATTCATATAAATTTATGATTGCTGTGTTATCTAAATTGATGTAAAATATATCAAATTATGTTTGGCAAAAAAACCGAAAGAGTGTTTTTGTCTGCAAATGTGAAAGGATGTGTAGGCGAAAATAAATCTAAATCCTCGATTTGGCAATGTGAGTCTAAAAGCAGAGAAAGTTGTTCTCTGATAAACCTGCAAAGCTTACAAGACAAATTAGTCTTTTAGAAAATAAGCACTGTCTCTACTTTTGCAAACAACAATAGAATGATCTGCCTGGACATAAAATTTTTTATTTTTTTTCTACTTTGAACTTTCAGCCTATCTTTTCCTCAGCAGAGACTCTCTCTGCATAATTTGAACCTCCTGATGAAACACAGGCGCTGGATAGAAGCTGGAAATAGAAGCTAATTGTTGTCTCCTCATCACTAGAGGACACCTGGAGGTTATCAGGCCACAGCAGGTGGCTCCATCATGAATCTTTGTACACAACAGAGCATAATGTCAGCAGCGGTGTCATCTGTGACCTTTTTTATTCAAGACAATAAAATATAAGGCTGGAGGAGGGGCTCCAGATCTGTGGGAATACACACCGAAGCAAGCATGACTGCATGACCATGTGACACCTTGGGTGTTTGGGTGGGTCGTTGCCCTGAAACCTTATTGCTGAACCTGTGTTGACTTAGTGTCTTCCTTTTTGATAGAATCCTGAGTCTAATGGCTGTTAGTGTTTCATGAAACAAAAAAGTCCTGTTTGCGTACATAGCTTTTCCTGATAGGCACTTTAACTCAGTCTGCTATTTAATATGAGGTCATTCCTTGTTTTTGTTTAGAATAAGGTTTCCACTCCTTTCACCTTCAAATCCATAAAATAATTTTACAACAACAAAAACATTAATAAAATTAAATCAAAAGCATTAAGTGTTAGAGATACATTGCCCTTTTGCAGAGATATCCAATATTAACCCAGACATTAAAAAAGGCTTCATTCATAACATTGCATTGCATTCTAACTAAATTTCTATTACACCGATGATTTTCCTGCAATCGCCAAAATAAACTAGCTATGAAGCAGTTGTGATGATTGATTTGTTTAGAAGTCATAATGTTTTTCTTCAAATTAAAAATGCTTAAAGGTACAGTGGAGGGTGTTCTTTTGACAATAATTCTGGTGATATGTTAACCTAAGGCCTTCATACGTGCTTGTCCTGATTTTCACTTTCTGGTGGTGAGTCTGACATTGTGGAAAATTGCAAATCTTCTTTTGGAAAATAAGCTTGTATGAGAGATGCAAACAGCAACTTTTAAACAGAGCATGCACAAAGAGAAATGGACTCGTGCATGCTATCACAAGCGTTTAATAGGCGTTCCCTCTCGGGAGAGGGTACAGGGTTGTGCATGTGAATTTTTTTTTAGGCTTTTTTTTTCAAACTCAAAAAAATTGCGAAAAAACGTTTAAGAAGGAATGCATGTTCCAGTTTTATCTAATCCTATACAATTCGGTTTAAAAGGCAGATAATAAAAATAATTTCTACACGTTTTCATACAACTATCTTGTTCCTGATTAACGTAGGTGAGCTCAGGTGCTGAGCCAAGGTGAAGTGTCCAGCACTGGAAATTTAAAACAAGAGGCTCAACTTATTTAGCATGAATGGTCCTAAATCCATAAGCAACTTTGTCCAGAAAGATATATGTGCAAACATGTTTAGATTTGCAGAGAAATAAACCCAAAAGACATTCAGGTTGTGACATAGAACCATCAGTGTTGTGGCCTCAGGGGAATGACTTTGGGCAGATACAAGTGAGGAATTGTTTAGTTTAGAGAGAGGGGATGATATTTTATTAACCAGACCAAAAAGCTATTAATACATTATTAGACCTAAGTGGTTTATTGATTGTTACAGTTAATGATCCCCCCATCTCAAGAAGTTATCTTTTCTATACATCATAAAATCAGAGTGAATCGATACAAAGATTTACTTTCTTTTACCCTCTGATCAATAACAATTTAAACAAGAGGTGAAATTGGAGGCAGCTTAGTTAAGAATTGTAAAATTATAGTTCATGTATGTTTTAGATAAATTAGGGTAACTTATATTTGGCTAGTCAGGAACCTGTTTTATAGAGTAAATCATAAACAGGAGTACCGTTTACTTGGTTTATCCCAAATGTTCAATGTTTATCTTTGGGGTAATGTCCAATGGGTCAAACAGGTTTACTATTTGTATCTGTTAGTCCCAGTTATCCAAACAAGATCTAAAATCTACAGTTTAAACTTGAAGTCAGCCCCAACTATTATAGAAATGTAGAAAAAAAAATATTTTCATTTATTTTTAAACACTTTCTATCTGACTTCCATAAAAGTATAATTTTTCTCTATATTTATATAAGAAAATCCAAATTAACAGGGCGAAAAAACATTTATTCAATCCACAACAATGGTAGGTCTAACAATTAGCTATACTGGGGGGAAAAGTATTAAATCAGCAATCAGAAAAAAAATCTAGGAATAACTAAAAAATTAGGATTTTTTAAGAATTTATTTGTAAGTTGTGGTAGAATACATGTATTTGGTCATCCACAAACAGGCGAGATGTCTGGCCCTCAGAAGCCTATAACTTTTTCATCTAAAGAAGAATCTCTTCTGTACAAAAAAAATGTTTAATTGTGGCCACGAAGTAGTATTTCGTGCGCACGAAATACTACTTCGTGGCCA
>NW_015150739.1:555709-562713 GCF_000732505.1 Cyprinodon variegatus
GTTATCGCCATTATTGCCACCTGTTCTACCCACAGCTTAAAACAGTCTGACTCTGAGCTCAACCATGACCCAGACCAACGACCTGCCAAAGGACAGCATGCTGGGAAGAGGGAATCTACAACAGGCAGCTGGTTGTTGTGAATAAATCAATGTTGGGACCAAATGGAAGAAAATTGAATTCATATAAGACTCATTCGATCTGGGGCCCCATGCAAGATCTCATCCAGTTGGGTCTGCAGAGACCTGCAGAGACCTGTGACCAAAGTAACAAAGGCTTCCATCAGTAACACACTAGACCAAGAGGGACTCACATCATGCAGTGCCAGACTTGTCCCCCTGCTTATGCCAGATGCCAAAATGATGTGGTCCAATGAAACCAAAATAGAACTTTTAGACATAAACTCAACTAGTCGTGTTTGGAGGAAGAAAAATGCTGTGTTGCATTCTGAGAACACCATTCCTACTGTGAGGCATGGGGGTGGAAGCATCATGCATTGGGGCTGTTTTTCTGCAAAGGGCAACTGATCCATATTAACGATGGAATGAAAGGACACAAGCATCATGAGATTTTTTCCCATCAGTGAGAGCATTGAAGAAGGAACATGGGTCTTCCAGCATGGTAATGATCCCAAACACACCACTTTACCAAAAAAAGGCTTAAAGTACTGGAGTACCCTAGCCAAACTACAGACCTCAGCCCAATAGAAAATTTGTGGAGGCAGTAGAAATTCTGTGCTTTCCAGCAATAGCCCCCAAAAATCCCTGCTCTAAAGGAAGCATGTCTGGAGGAATGGATCAAAATACCAGCTGCAGTGTCTACAGTACTTTGAGGTCTGTCATTGTGACCCTTTCTAGAGTAAACAAAATATTGGAAGCAGTTTTTCATGAGAATATCTCAACCGAGTAAAGTATTAACCAATAAAATGTAAAGTATTGTTAGGAATCAAAGAACTTTACACTTAGAAAAGCATTTCAAGGAAAAATATTAACTTTGGGGTGTCACTTAGTGAAAGAGAAGGTTCAAAACACAGAGGCCTTTAACTGCATGTTTTTCTGCTCTCTCCTCCAGTCGTCTTCCTGTCAAGCTGCCCATGAATCCAAACAAAAAGAAACTTTTCTTTCTTTGAGTAAAACTATTTGTTGTTGATGAAGGTTCTCAGTCATCCAGGTCATAGTCATCCCTATATGACTATGACCTGGATGACTATAACTATTTGTTGGTTGAAGTAGGTTGGTCTTTGTCCACCAGCTGACGAAAATTATTTAATCCTCTAATGTCAACACAGAGCTGCATGTCTCCAATCTACTGCCATGGTCTTTGTTGAAACACAAATTATCTTTAAAAGCTATAAATGAATAGGAGGCTATGGTTATCAAGTGAGAAGTGTCCAGGATGAAGATCAGCTCAGACATCTGTTTCCTCTTCTTTTGGGAGGTGATCCTTCCTAATAAATCTAGGACCAGTAGACTCAACAGGGGCTATATCTAACATGCTAAGGCTGCTAAAACAAGGGACAGAGGAGACAATACATAATTGTAAACAAAGAAAAGCATCAGAAAATATGGATTTATGATATATACAGTAAATTATATTGAAGTTTTTTTTCCAGAATTCCTGTATTCCTGCTATAATCCTTATAGGTATATCAATACTTTATATTTTGAAGGATGTTTACCTTATATAAACCTCACACAATCTGTTTTTGTGCTCCAGATTCTAGATTGAGCAGTGTGGTAAGATTAGAAGGAGCTGTCTAAGACCTTCGACACAAAAAGCAGTTTATAGGGCTGAGATATTTGAACGAATCCTAAATGAATTTAAAAAATGCCACATTCATGTAAATAGTTTTCAAGTGGAGGACAGAACAACTGCCAACATGTCGAGGTCTCATCATCAAAGCAGTTTGAAGGTTTCATGTCTAAACATACATGTCTCAAAGCGCAAAGAAATGTCCACTGACTTCAGGAGAACCATTATTTTTCTCTCACCTGTGTCCATAAACTCAGAGCCTATTATCAGAGATAGATGGGTACTATAATTGATGTTAAAATTCAGTGTACTCCCATTTGGTTGCAGATACAATTGGGGATAATTAAGAATATTTAACCTAGAAAGAAAATATGAATTTTTAATGACATCTCCGAATGTCATCTAGGAACCTACAGCATGCTAGAATATGGCTGTACATTCACAAAGTATAGTATAGCTTAAGCTTTTAAGGGGGATGTGAAAGGGGAAAAAAGCTTCTCTTTAAGAAAAACTGAAAGAGTAAAAAAAAAGGCACTTTTTTACACCACTTTTTAGGAATATATTACAAGTAAGATTAGAGATCAATATGTTTGAAGTTCCTGGAAAAGTGTATATACAGTATATTTAAACTGGTGGTGGGCTGCTCAGTGGGTAGCACTACTGTCTTACAGCAGTAAGCTTCCGGGGTCTTTCTGCATGGAGTATGCTTGTTCTCTCTGTGCATGTGTGGGTTCTCTCCGGGTACTCCGGCTTCCTCCCACATTCCAAAAACATGAGTGTTAGGTTAATTGGCTTCTCTGTGTGTGTGTGAATGGTTTCTCCTGTTTGTCTCTGTGTCTCAGGACTGGCGACCTGTCCAGGGTGTACCCCGCCTCTCCCCTGTAGACAGGAGATAGGCACCAGCATTCCTCACGACCCCAGCAGGGATAAAGCATGACGGAAAATGGATAGATGGATAAACTGGTGGCAATTTTTTTGACATGCTCGTATGTAATTATAGTAATTCAAGATTCTTTTAATAATTATCTTGATTTATTTCATTCCAACATGCAGATGCTACAGCAGTTCGTTCCTGAAGCAGACTTTCTGAATAGGAACCTTTAAGATAAACTGATTTTGCATTATTATTAGAATACAATGGTGTGTCATAAATTTGGTGACAGAAAGTTGTAGTGAACAATTAGCTAATAGCAACATCAGACCACAGAGAGAGCCAGATAACAGACAGCAATTCTGACATTTCATGACTGCTGGATTGGTAGACATTTTTCAAATGATTCAGCAACATATAACAGCATTTTAAATAGATGTAAAATATAAACACCCATACAACATTTCCATGTGGAAACTGGTGATACAGATGCAAACACACCATATTTACAGTTATTCCATATAATAACAGTTATTTTGTGAACATAGCTAATGGCTTAAGAAATTACAGCTTCAATCAAAAACTAGATGTCCATAACCCCTTGATGATAAGCAATTCCTACTGGTTTCTTAATATTGGCTTGTGGAAAATTATTCAATGATTTAGTGAAGTGTGAATACATTGTGTCCCAAAAATTCTTGCACTGTCAACAGTTTCCTTGTGCATGCGTGTGTGCAGCTGGGAGCTGAAAGTCCAGTGTCAGCATATGGTATCTGTTGCAGAAAGTCTTTGTTCTGAAGCACAGCTACATCCCTGGGATTTGTCTTCTGAATTAAGCTCTGTGCTGTCTGATACCCAGTGGTTGAGTATGCAGATAATCAGTCAATAGAGGGTTTATCTGACCTCCATCTGCAGGGGGCATCTAACAGTCACCTCTATGTTCTGAGCCCACGTGGTTCCTCTCAGGGAACCATGAATAACAGAAAATATACATTCAGACAGTGCAAATGGAAAGACATAAACCAAACATATAGCTGCTGTAGAGTCATGGTGTGATCACCACTGGGGCGCTCTCTGCAAACCTGGACCCTGTAAAAGAAAAGCACAACATTAGAATTGCTGCTTTGCAGAGATTTTGAAATGTTGAAACATCCTTGGATATTTATTTATGAGAAACAGATAGAATTCAAAATGTGCAGTTTTTTCTATGACCAAAAGAACTGATCTCAATCTGTCTGTTACTAATGGGGAAAACAATCACAAGATTAGGAACATCCAATGTGAAATAAATGAACTATATTTTAACTTTTTTTTTTTTTACTGTGCCCCAAAACATTTATACTGTGGAAATATGGCCAGCTCTCTGTACATTTTGATTAGTCTTTGTATAGGACCTCTAAGTTTTTAAGGTTGGCAGGCCCATTGGTCATCACTCTAAACCTTAGATCCCTTCACAGATTTTCAATTTTCAGAGACATTTTTGAAGTTTCAATGAAAATATCTTTAACATAGCCTTTTTTTTTTTACTAATTGGTGAGCAGACTGATGCCTCAGTAGTTCAGCGCCCATACATCTACCACTCTACAGCCTATTTCCCATAAATGCACTACGGGTTTGAAGTTTGCGTTCTGTTTCGGTGGGAACCTCTGACCTAGCAAACAATCGAAGAGTTATACTCAAAATTGATTTTGGAGATACTCAGATGTGAATGGCACCACCTCAACTCAAGACACCAACTCCATGTAAGGTGAAAATATAAAAAAAAACTTGTCAAGTACCAGTGCAAGCTACGATAAGCAGGAGAGTGCTGCAATTATGTTTTTTGGCCACAGGAGAATCATTGAAAAACACCATAATGCTTTTTTAAGTCAGGTTAAAAAATGCATTTTAATCAAATGTTGTACTGCAGGGATATGAACATTTTTTAGCCATAACTTTGTCTGCTTCAACTAGATAGATGGATGTACCTTAAAGAATCAAATTTAGGCATCCTTGCATAACAGTGACTAGTTCACAAAAATCAGCTAACCATGGTGCAAATTTGAAGATACCAAGACATGAAACCTTGTTTAACATGATATTTTGCACAGTTAACCTATTGTATTGTAACCGTAATAAAGACAAATCTGAATTGCAAACTGGGACAAATTTGCACCTAGGTTATAGATCAGCTTTGCATATGCTGTCAAGTTTGTTCATGTTTTTACACATGCAAGCCACAAGATTAGGCTCCCTGGAGTAAACACACAATTCAAATATCCGAGGGTAATCTAAGTAGAGTAATTAGCTTTATGATAGTTAACTGGCCAAAAAGAGGATCAGGATTCTAATTATTTGAAATAAGTTTTAATACATTACTCATATACAAGCTGTATAAAATTATTCATGAAATGCCCTTTATGGTTATTTTACTGCAACATTTTACTAGAATACCAACCGAACAGGAGTAATAACACTGACATGCAAAGGTAATGTCATTTGGCTACCAAATGCTTTTGTTTAATACGCTATAATGACATCACAAAACAACAGTGCAAACTCTCTAAAAGGGGAAGTAGTGGTGATAACACTTTTATTTGCCTTTGTTTCTTTGGTCATCCTGCATCTTTCTCAACCTCCTGCTACCTCCTTCAAAGCCTTTTTTGTGACACAAAGCCATGTTATGCATTGAAATAATAAAAAGATAAAAGCCATTGGGAAAAAAAGGCCTTGAACACTTTTCTGTTAGCCTTTCTTTGTCTTTGTGGACAAAAGTGTTTGGAAAAAGAGGCTTTTAATCACAAAAGGACTATATCCTAAGAAAAACAATTGCTTAATTTCTTGGATTTACATGCTTTTTGTGGTGAAATGATTTACAGGTTGAGGGTGATGAAGGCTAAAGAACATTTAGAAACTGAAAATACTTAATGCTGCAGGGACTAAGGAAGAATGCCAAGAAAAATACTCAACAAAAGAGGTTACACCCTCAGAGAGTATAGAGAATTAATTAGATTAGTCCTTTTTTTATGAAGACGAAAGTTTAAGTTTTTATAAAGAACTGTATTATAAGATAATAAACCCTTAATACATCTGTCTGATCCCTTTAAGTTCTTTAATGTAAATATAAATGTATATTAGATAATTTGAGAGTAACAAGTTATATTTACTATATATCAAAAAAATATGTTTTATAACATTTAAATTCGTTATAATATAGACTTAAAGTTACATTTCTTGACTTATTTCTGCCTAAATTTGTATTAAGCACATTTTCAACGTTAAAGCATAACACTACTAATACCTTAAGAAGTCACAGCATGAAGATTTTAATACTTTATAAAAAAAAATGTTTATGAGCAAACAAAACCCTTTTCACCAGCAACATTCCTTGTATTTGGCATAGAGAGGAAAATATCTATGGATTGCTTCATAGAGCAGGTATGAGACACAAGGCCTTGAAAGAAGAGACGGCTTTAGGTAAAAAAAAAAAAATCTAAACAAAGAAGTGATTCATGGTCAAACCTCAGAAGAAGTTGCCATGGACACAGCAGGAGCTGAGAATCTGACATGATCAGGAGCAGAGAATAGGAAAGTATCCTTAAGGCAGCAAGAGATAATAAGAGCTATGAATAAAAGGAGAAGCATTGGTGGAGGAGTAGAGGGTTTGACCTACGCTTGACTGTAGGTGTGTACTGTTCCCAGGCTCGGTGTGTGTTGAGGGGGTGCTGCTCCCGCTGTTGGCTGCAGAGGCCAAGGAGGCTCTGGGAATGACAATGTCAAAGGACGGCTGCTGCTGCTGCTGTATGAAGTCACACCACAAGAAAAAAAAAATCAAGGCATTAGGGCAAGGACATCTCTGTGTAATCTAATGACCTAATTCAAAAATACTCTAGTTGGGAGGATCTGTATGTGCATTTAAATATTTGCTTCAAGTCTAAATTTAATCTGTCAAAGTTGACCTTTCATCCTTTTTCTTGGTCCGAATTAGTTTCCATTGTTTTATTATCATCTCAGGGGAACATAAAACCATCATTTCTCTTTTGAAGTTATTACCTTTAGGTTTTTACTGGAGATAAAGCTTTCTTTGGTAAAGGATAAAGGCATGTTTTTGAGTTTCACTTTATTTTAAGCTTCTCAATAAATGCATTAAAAACATGAATTTGGCATCATTATTTTAAAAATCTGCCTCATTTTCAAAGCAGCGTTTTAGTCATTTAGCTTTTCAAAAATATAAAGTAACTTCTGTTTTTGTGATTGTCCATAATTAAATCTTGACTCATAATGCCATTAGAAATATTATTTTTGTTTTCTAAACCTCTTTCTCTCTACCAGGTACTGACTAGGGGTGTAAATCACATCCATCATGGCGATTCGATTCAGTATCGATTTCCTGACCCAACGATT
>NW_015150739.1:563358-564316 GCF_000732505.1 Cyprinodon variegatus
TCGTCGTCGGACTAAACTCGTCCCCACTTCCTCACCGCCTCGGCTGTATCTAGACCCACAGTGTGTAGCCCAGACCACGCTTCAATACTGAGCATAATTAAAAAATGTCTGTGTGAAGCTTGCTGCAACACACTGCTGTAAGAGTATGACCAGGAAGCGCGGTAGGAGGGCAAAATAGGTTTAGCGCCACCGCAGCACGGGAGGAAGAATTACGCCCAGGAGCAAATGGATAAAAATAGACCGGAGGAAAAAAAAACATGAATCGATTATCTTGCGGACGTGTCGATGCATCGGATCGTCGGCTTTTGGATCGATGCATCGATACAAAACGATTATTATTTACACCCCTAGTACTGACCTATAAATACTGTCAACTTTTAACAATATGATGTCTCTATGATGGCCCATGGACCCTGATTTCCATATATATTTGCCTACAGCGGAAAAAGAGTGTGTGCTGGTGTGTTAATGTGCTTTGAGCCTGCAACTTGGATACCACATTCAAATGAGTCTCTGTTACGGTTTATACTCACATTATCAGCTGATTTAGAGATGAGGGCCAGTTCAGTGGGTTGGTAGACTGAAGCGCGCATCTGGCCAGTATAATTACCATATGGAGACACAGGTTTGCTTCCTGTGATTAATAAAAAATAAAAAAAAAAAACAATTTTACACTAACACTATTAATCTTTTTTTATTTCTATTTGTGATTTTCCTCAAAATTGTAACTTTTTCGCATCCCATTACTTCATACATTAAACAGTTCTGGGTCACATTAAACTATAAAGAGCATTAAGAAGACTAATGAACAGGTAGGTGCCTACATCTGATCAAACTAACACAGATAAAACCTTCATTACCAATTCTAATACTTGCTAAACTTGCTGTTCAGTACATGGTAGACAAAAGCCTAAATAAAAAGTAATTGAAAGTTAATTCATTATTATGTTGTTAGTAT
>NW_015150739.1:564527-567220 GCF_000732505.1 Cyprinodon variegatus
TTTCATAAAAAACATAATTTTCAATTAAAAGTTTTATATAAAATAGATCAATTTAATATAAGGAAGGAGGATGCTCGAAGCAGAGTTTTATAGTTCAATAGTTTAAGGATGGACCACTCCCCTTCCAGCCATTGACTGCAGCAGAGACCTTCTCATGTAGTTGTCAGCCTTTTTCAAGTTGGAAGACTCTCAGTATTATTTCAAGTGAAGTAAATGAGACACCGTCGCATCATATTTTGCACAATGCATGTTTACTTGAAAGAATACTTCTAAATTTGGTAATGCTTATTCCTAATGTAAGCATAAAAATAAACATAAATATCCAAGTAGAGATGAATTGACTAATGAAAAACATTAATACAGTAGGAGCGAGTACAGCATGTATTATCAGTGGAATAGCAGTTTTCTTTTCATTATTGTAAAAAGATTATCTTGTACATTTTAGTTTAGAATGATCAGTACATAACATAAAATACAAGATTGATGCTCAAGATTATTCTACTTTTTTACTATTCTCTTCACTTTAAGGCTAAAATTATTAGACATGTTTCCTTTAATGACTGATATTAAAGTTTGATCAAGACAGAAAAAAATTACAGAGGATTTCCGTATATGTAGGTGTGATTTATTTCACTAAGCCAAAGGAATAACAGTAACAGATTTTTTTATGTATATATTCTAGGGCAGTGTTGTGCCATATACCATGATCATGGCTTTTGGATATCGGGAACCAGTGGCCATGTTTAATCTTGACATGAAGACCAGAGAAAAGAACGCAGCTTTAGTGGATAAACAGCGGTAAGGCCTGTGCAAACCAAAACTACAGAACACACAGGATGCTCTCATTTTCCCATGAAACTGCCTAGGGTCCACTTCAGTAGGGTCTTCACCAAATTGGAGACCAAGGCCCAAAAAGACCCAGATCTCCAGAATTATCAAGGATAAGTCCTCATGGTGACCTTTCAGAACCAAAGTTTTTGCACCACATTTCTCTTGAGTTTCAGAACTTATAGAGCCAGAATGGATGAGAAAGGCTGACTGGTGTGAGCCCAAACCCCTGGTTGCTGTGCTAAGCTGCTGCTGGATGAAACTCAAGCCTTCCAAATGGACATGGACAAAAGGTTTGCAGGTCTGGCACAATTAGGGACAGAACTAACAATATGTTTTGATGATTTTGATCATTGCATGTTTTATCTGTTGAGTAAAGACAAAGCTAACAGGATGGACTGCATGCTATGCTTCACTAATATGTTTTGAGCTGTTGCTGAAGCTTGGACAAGCTTTATTTCAGTAAGGGTTTAAACACTGATATAACATTACTGTTCATGTGTTCCTCATATGCCTCTCACATTTCGATTACAGAGTATGACCAAGATTCATTTATTTTGAATCCTCATGTCTATTCGCTGCTAGCTATTTCAAAAAGGGTAAAGAATCATTTGATTAAAGGTTTTTGGTTCTTGAATAAGCAAATGATTTAATAAAACATTATTTGGCTAAATAATGTTTTATTCACCTAATGGATTTGCATTGTGAATTGGTCTGAAAACATTCCAATTTCTCTAAATTAGTTAAAAGTTAATTTGATCATATCCCAAATTCTTCGAGATAAACTTTGGTTTTCTATTTTCTTTCTTAAACTGTAATATGGTTTTCAACCACGTTTCCCCTTCCTCTTTGTACATAGTAGTTAAGTTTCGTTGAGTTTCACTAGTCTTAGTTACGGTAAGAGTTTTAAACTGAAATATGTTTGACTTGGAGCTGAATGCTTTTTGTTAATAAACTCATATTTTGAACAGAAGTTGTGGTGAATTTATTCCATGTATGTGCAGAATTAACAGTTTGACCATGATTAGTGCTCGAATTACTCTTTCATTTATTGTTCTAACACACAGTTAGTAGGACTGTGTGTCAAAAACAAAAAATAACAGCCAAAATATAATCTGATTAAATAAGATATTTACAACCCCTACCGGGGAGGGCAATAAACATCTTAAAGTGTCCGAAATATAAGTTCCCAGCTGGTTGGGAATTGAATATAACAGTTATTCACAGCATAAATATGGCATCCAACTTGGATTGGCATATAATGTATATCCACAACAGGCTGAAACTAACAATTATTTTGCAAGTCGATTCATGTGTCGATTGTTTTTTAGATTAATAACCGGATAGCCAAAGGTTCCTTAAAGACAACTTTTTATGAAATTAAACCAGGTGAAACTTCATATTGACGGAGGAAAAATATATTTCTTATCTTAAATGCAAAATGTTCATATATTTTTTCACATTTTAATGTAATGAATACCCTAAGTGGGTTGCGGTGTCAGCTAAGGCATGTTTTCTATCTATACTCCAGTTAATGATTAATTGATTACTACATTTGTTGATGATTATTTAAATAATCGATTAATTGGTTTAGCACTAATATATTTGGATATCTTTCAAAACTTTTAAAATCTCTAAATTAATATCATACATAAGATCCAGTGCAACTTTTGTCATTTTGAACTTAAAAGAGTTGATTTTGTGAGGGAGAAACCAATTAATCTAAATGATATGTCAGTGGGGAAAAAGTATAAACATTTTAAAATAACAAGAATATGTTCCAATATCTATCTATATATATATATATATATATATATATATATATATATATATATATATATATATATATATATATATATATATAT
>NW_015150739.1:568291-583894 GCF_000732505.1 Cyprinodon variegatus
TTATTTTTTTTTTCTTTACTGTAGAGTTTTTTTTATTAATCAAACTTCTTCCCCTCCCAATTTAGAGTAGTATATTTATGGGGCTCATTAGCCTCATCAGATCACACAACCAATGAAATTCGATGAATATTGATGAAATAAATAAATAAAGCATCAAACTTTGATTTGACACCACAGATGAGTATGTTCTCATCTTTCTGCAAAGTGCAGCATATCACATTCTGTGTGGTCATAATCTGAAGGGAAAAAACCTTCTCAGGATAATTTATCTGTTTGCCTTTTTACTTCTTTCTGCAGTCTCATAATCATTACCTGAAATCTGATAAGTATGCAGACAGAAAGCTCTAATGGTTAATTTAATGACGTTCCCAGGGAGGAAGAGTGCATGTAACAGGCACATCATATGAAATGCATGACTGAATCTTCCCTCCCTTTAGCTATCAGTGCGTCCAAGAACAGAAACACGTATTCATCAGTCACGCCGGTATTTACTTTGGAGGAGACCATAGCACTCCTTTCATTACAGTGTAAATTAGTATGTTTCCAGGGCTAATATCTTTAGTAATATCCACTTATTACATAATCCCAAACATCCTGTTTGAAAAAGTACTTCAGCCAGTCATGAATCATTATTTAAATATCCCTTTGTTAGGTGTTGCGTAAATTGATGTGTTTGACTTTGACTAAAATAGATTTTAAACAAATCAAAACATGATAGATACTGTTGTCCAGTGTTATTCTTTATGACTTTTTATGATTTTTTTTCCATATTTTTTGCAAAAAAAATTCAGCAACGTATAATTTTCCCTTTATTTTATACACTTACTAAACACTGTGTTGGACTAACTCGTAATATCCAAATAACATACATCAATATGTGATAAAGTTATAGTTGCATGAGCAGATTCTATTAGTGTTCTAAACACCATGACTTTAACTCATTTAATTTGGGGTTTTGGTTGTTTTTCAGTATGTAGCATTTGGTTTGTCTTATTTTATGCATCACTTACTCTATTTCAGAGATTTGCAGATTTATTTGGGGGGTTAACAGGCACATTTGTATAACAAACAGAAAACGTCTTCAAATGCTAGATAACTAGCAAATCCGTCCGACTGTTTATGCTGTTCCTTTACAATTTCTTTGTTTTTTTGTCTTAAGAAATTAGCTCAGCTTAGAAAGCTATTTATGTGCTTTTTATTGGTCTATTGTTGAGAAGAAATTAACAATAGGTAATGTCTCCAAGATGCAAAATAAACTGCAGAGAAATTTCAGAAAAAAACAACAACTTCTGAACTGATTTAAGGAGCAATTACCTTTGCCTGGCTCATCCATTGAGAAAGCCTTGTTTTCCATGAAAACTTTCTGAGAGCTGTGCTCCTTCAGGATCGTCTCGTAACCGACTCCTCGGTTCATGTATCCGTTCTCTCCGTAGTCTTCCTCTGTCTCTTCATCACTGTTCAGACAGCAGATCTGAGGGATGGTGTAGAGAATGATGAACACCCAGGCGTTAGCCACCAAAGCGATGGCCAGAGTCGGGTCGTCCCATGTCGGGCCTCCAGTTCGCTCATTCCCGTACACATACATGACGATCCAGGCCACCCAAATACAAATAGAGATCAGGCTTATCACCAGAATCAGAGCACCTTCCTTTTTCCACTCTGCGTATTTGCCTGCCATGATGGGCAGACTTGCCAGGAAAGTAGCCAGGATGAGAACCATCACGTAGATCAGCGCCATGACAAAGTCCTGGTTTGCAATGTTACAAGGTGTTGCTGTGGCTCTGATGGGTTCGACAGTGGTGTTGGGGAGTAGCGGGTGGCGAACGACTGTGATAATCAACCACTCCGTGTTGATGACAACCTCCACCAGCCACAACCCTAACGCGCCCAGCCAGAGGACCCAGGTTCGGGGCCCGACATTTCTCCTGGCCTGGATGTTTAGCCTGACGCACTGCATCAGGAGACAGGCAAAGCAGCCACCAAACAACACCCCAAAGAGAAATCTCCGTGAGGCACAGGTGGAAAAATCCTTTCCCACAATGAAGGCGAAGGTCAGACAGAAAAGCCCAGTGGTACAGAACAGGAAGCTGGCATCAAGAGCCACAGAGTTTTTATGGTTTGGGTTTTTTATGAAGGGCACGCTGGCCAGAAGCGAGATGAAGAGCACAACAGAGAAGACGATGCCAGCTGCCGCAAAGGCCTCTAACACGATCCCCCAGGCGGCACTGCGGTCGCACAAGTTGTAATAGAGGGAGTCCAGGTCGGAGCCACAGCCCGGAGGGGTCATATTAGCAGCCATAGCGCCAAAAATGTGTCGATGCTGGACAGTACCTGTTCAGACAGAGAGAGAAGGAGCAACTGAGAAAGATCTGATATCAGCTGATATTAAATCAGGTTCAAAATACGTCATCAGAGATAACTAAAAAAAACACAGTGGTCTACGCCCAGTCCTGCAAATATCCCACATATATGAGTCAAAACACACTTGACGTACAATGTTGGAATGTTTGGTTTGAAAATATGTAATCATAGAGAAACGCCCCTGATATTCCAAACTGCATCTAGAAACCACAGAAACCATGGGGAAGGGTGGCATTTTTCCCAACCCTTCATCAGGTTAATCAGTAACTCATTCCACTGATACAATCTCCAGGCTATAGAAAACAAAACTGATTAAATCAGATAGTAATGTCCTTAGAAATAAAACCACATAAAGATGTTTTTTACTTTGGGAATCAATAGTCAAATCTTTTGTCCTCCTGCTGCCTTTTGCTCTTTGTTCTCATTCCAATTACACAGATCAGTCTCAGAGCCACACCAATAATGTGTTGGTGGATGGACCTTCATTCACTCGCATCAACCATGTCTCTAGGACAACAAATATTTTCTCTTATTAACCTAATAGAGAGAGGATTCAACCAAAAAGAAGGTACTCTGGTTTTCCGGGTGTTACTATGTATCTATAAGAAGTTAACTTTGAATTTTTCATGGTTTGTGCTATTCCTAACAATATAACAATAAAAGTAAAACCTTTTTAGGAAATGCACCTGTCAATGTACACTGTCAGAGAACAATAGGGCAACATAATTTGGTTGGAATATATTTTCAAAGATATCAGCTGATACTCTGATGAAAGAAGCTGAAAATAGCAAATGTAAGAATCAATTTTATACTACCAGGTTTTAGAGTTTACAAACATCAACAATAAGAGTTTTTATTCATCACATTTTCCTGCCTATAATAGCTAAAGCACCCAATGTTCTATGGCATTTCTGAATGTTCAAGGCTAGAAAATCCAAGGTTTAGTCACATGCCATCACAAAAGAAAGCTACAAAGTTTCCAGACATCTAACATACTGCTCGCTGTGTCCAGCATCATAGTAATAAAATTCACTAAGATTAGATAAAGAAACTCATTGGAGGCAAAACTTTCGGAAGATCTCAAATGCTAGGATTACTTCAAGGAGTGAAATGTTTACTGAGAAAACAGGAAACAAGCTAAAATACAAACACATCTAATCTTAAATGAAACCGGATTAACCCAACATGTATCAGGTTATATTCTAATCATGTGAACCCCAGCCTTCAACTGATTAGTTTTTAAGTTATATCGATGATCTGAATAGTTTTTTCATCATCAAATAACTGTAAAACTGTAAAAACTAATCAGTTTTGATACATTGATCAAACTGAACCACAGGTTTATAAAAGAGTCATTACGCATTAAATGGAAAGACGAAAGCTAAAATAGAAAAAAATTGTTCACACCCTTGCTGAGTCAAATCTTGGAAGAAAGAGATGTTCAATTTGAAACTAATTGAACATCTATCAAGAATGGCATGTTTTTGAGGGTACAGAAGCACAGTTTAGGTATCTAAATGTACAACAAAATAAATCATAACACTTCTGGAAAAATGCCCTGATGACAAAAAATAGAGATGTTACAGAAACTTCTTAACATCAATAGTGGCGCACCCTAGGGTTGTGTCAGTTCACCTCTTCTGTTCACCTTATATACCAAATATTAAAACACTAAACAACTCAATTATCAGATTTTTAGATGACACATCAATTCTCTAATTTTCAATTAATCGATTAATAATCGGATAGCAAAGATTCCTTTAAGAAGATTTTATACAGAAACAAACCAGCTGAAACTAAAATGTTTTGATGCGTGCCAATTTTTTTTTTAGTCTTAAATACAAAATATTTATAAATTTTTTTAATACATTTTTAATTGATTACTGAAATAGTTGATTATTATTCCAATATTTGATTAATCCAATTAAATTTTTCAGCTTTAGTAAATATATAGGAAAAAAATCAATGCATGGATATGCCAAAATTTTGTTCAACTTTGTCTATCAAAAGAAGCCTAAAGTAATATCATTTTGGATCAAATGAAGAGCATTCGAAATTTAGCTCACAGCTTCAGTAATATGGCTAGAAACCAACAATCACGTTTAAAATCTGGGTGTATTGATGGACTCAGACATGAACATATACAGACAGCATGAAAGCTGGCCTTTGATTACTTAAAGAACATCTCCAGGATTAAATAACTTATTTCTTAGCAGGACCTTAACGAACTAGTTCATGTGTTTATCTTTAGTAGAAGTGAATACAGCAACTGTGTCTTCGTAAATCTGCCTATAAAGTTGATCAGAAAGCTGGAGTTGTTCCAGACTGCTGCTACCTGTGTCCTCACTAAAACTGAGAAAGTAGAGCACATCCCCCATTGCTAAAATTGTTATAGTAGCTCCCCATCCCTCAGAAAATGGACTTCAAAATACTAGTCTAAATCACTCCAAAATGCATTAGATTTGTTGTAATATATTTAATCAGTCTATCAACTGCCAAAACCTCGCAGGTCTTCTGTTCTTGTCAATCATGAAGGAAAATGAAATTAACTGTTCCTACTAAACACCAACCGGGACGCATTGGAATGAATGCAATTGATATGCATTAAAAAGCTATTTGGCTGGTAAGTGCACTGTTGATTAACCTTTAATTAAATCTGACCTTGATTAGCCTAATCTTCTGGATTTTAGCAGCTGTGAAAGAAAATTTCCCCCCCACTCTACTCTGTATATTTCAGTCAATTAATCTATGTTTAATGTTATCTGAATTTAGCCTATAGAGACTAAGATTAGGATTGCTATCACTAGTATCAGTACTGATAAAGACCTTTACTACCACATCCATCAGCTCCACATGGACATCTGAACACCTCTGCAGCTTTAGCTCCCGCTTCAGGGAACACCTATGAACAAGCCGTATCCAAGCAATATTTGAGTGTTACCGGTCTTATCCCACCCCGGATCTTGGACTTTTTTATTTTTTTTACAACTCTGCTGAGAGGCTCCAACTATCTTAGCCCACTGCTACCTGGTTTATCCCCTGTGCAGATGCACAGTAACAAACCTAAAATCAAGCACTCTTTTTATTGTTAATATACCTGAGGGCTTTATTTACTGACAAATGAGTAATAACAAAAAAAACACTAAAATACCCCAAAAAAAAACATACCTTCATGATGCATCATTCAGAAAGAACTTTGTACGCATATAAACTTTGTCATATAACATGAATATTCCACTTTAAAACGCACTGGGGAAGCATACAGACGAGCAAAGAAAATGTTTAAACCCCAAAGAAATTAAACATAATTGGACATAGGAATGGACTCAAGTTTCTCCACAACAGTGAGAGAAACAAGCAAAGAAAGACTGAGAAGTATTGCTGCTTAACATTGGTGGTTAAGTTGATTTCAATAACAAAGGGGATGATAAAGAGCACCCACAGTAAGTGCTATATCTAAAAGAGAAACGGGACTAAACACTGAAAAAATAAGCTTGACTCTATCAGCCCTTCACACCTCTTCTACAGACTTGATTGATATTTTTTTTTATAAATAATGACAGGGTGAAATCAGTTGTGTTTTTGGACACAGACAATAAAATCTTCTAAAGACCAGATTGTTTTATCATGACCTGGTATAGAAAGCTAGATTGAAAAGAGAAATGTCCCACGATTGTAAATTGGAGACCAGAAATAGAACCATAAACTTTTTGATTTGTTTAAAATAATCATACAAGTAGAAATACAGTGACTGATTAATTGACTGAAGCTATAACGCCTGAAAAACAATAAAAGCCATTCAACCAAAACAAAAACCCGCTTAATCTGTGTTAAAAGCATAAAACAAAAAAGAATTGTTGACTGTTTTTGTGTTTAGAGCGCAATTAACGGTGCGTAATTTCCAGCGAAATTCTTAAAAGCTTTAACTTTACAATCAATTGTCCTTTTTAAAATTAAACGAATGAAAAAAAATATGAAACTCTAAGTACACTGATCAAAATGTGTCTAAGTTAGAAATATTACATTTAGGTCTCTATTTAAAGTAAAGTTGATTCTATAACTTTCTAAGCGCTTACTGTACCAGCTGTTCCAGCAAATGTCAAAGTCTATTTTTCTAAAATCTCGCCCATCTTAAAACGCTCCACTCTCATTCTGAACAGATGTTTCTGGAGTCTAGCCCAGATGGTTTATCGTAAAATAAACCTGAATCCGAGTATGATTTGCGGCTTACCTGGATGTTCTGTGTAGTTTTCACTAAAGAGTCAGGATCGCTCAGCTCCTCCTGGAACAAACCGCGGCGCACAGGTGGATGGAGAAACTCTTCCGCTGGAAAAAAATAGGTCCGACAGGGAGCGGTTGCGGACTGATACGACGGATATGTAGCACACAGACCAGGGATGTGAACCTGCGCCTCCACCTTTGGACACTCAGGCTAATGACTGTTTTCCTTAAAAAGTTACCAAAAAAAAAAAAAAAAAAAAAAAAAAAAAAAAAGGGGACGAAAACAAAGGAACAGACAGACAAACTAAAAATTTCTGATTGCTGCAGTCATTGACTTTGCAGGGGTTTAGACTGTGTTGACAGTAGGTGTTTTGCCATTAACCCTACAGCAATTCCTTACATCAAACGTGTATGTGGTGACGGTGGACAGGAAAAACTACCTTTAAACAGAAACCTCCGACAAAACTAGGTTCAGGTTCAGCAAATTGGGGATTTGAGAAAACAGAGACAGAGATAGAAGCTCTGATCAATAAATACTTTACTCTCTCTAGGAAAGAGACAGTTAATCAGATGAGCTCTTAGCCTATATCAAAAAGGATGATAAAGATTAGGTGCAGTAAGTAACAGTAAAGTATGATTCTGATGATGTCTAGAAGAGAGACGGGACTAAACACTGAAAAAGAGGCCCAACTCCATTGTCTATAATTGGAGGTGTTGATTGCAGCAGCCAAGCTGAAATTTTCCTCTAGCAGTCAGTGGTCTTCCAGCCAATCTAAACTAGGTCAGATTAACCTAACGTGGCGAGAAAAAGCAAGAGAACATAAAGTTAGGGGGTTGAACGAACAAATATTGTAGACTTGTAGAATAGAGATAGAATGAAGCTGAATGATGAAAAGTGGCCCATATGTCTTCCTGCAGTCAAAGCTGAAAGCAGTATAATCATAGAGGTAGGATAACCTGAGCCACACTGTAAGCTTTAAAGCTTTAAGTCAAGTCTTAAAAGTAGATATCATGTCTGCCTTAACATTTTGTTTGAATTATGACATTTGTTACATTTCATTACATTATTTGCACAGAACGACACCTTTTTGACCACTTGGTCCAGAACCTTAAGGCATACACCAGATTTTCAGAAAAATTAACAGTTAAAAAAAAGAGTCAACTGAAAATGTTCTCCTACTTTCTTCTCTTCAAATGTCTCTTAGGCTGGCACCCCATTTATGTCATATCTCTGGTCCACAGATGTAAATTCTGTCCACAGTTTAGTTAGCATGGAGTCGAACGCATGTCCTCCTGGAATTAAAATAAATCATGTGATGTTTTTTATTGGTATTACCAGGTTTGACATGAAATTGACACCATATTTGATACCATATGTGTTGATGGAGGTACTGTGGAGTACGTTAGCAGCTTTTTAAAATGTGATTGTTTTTGCAACTTGCGGCATTTTTTTCTCTGCATGCATTTTGTCTGTTAGCGTCATTTATCTATATGGGTTTTGTGTTTGCAGAATTGCTGCACTTGATATTCTGTGATTCCATTTTCTTCTCTATTTTTTCCTCTGTCTTGTGTGTTAGTTCCATGTTTTTATGTTTACTAGGTTAATTTTCCAGTTCCATTTTTGTTTGTTAGTCAAACTTTTGAGTTTGCTACTCTCTTTTTTATGCTTGTAAGTCTCATTGTTGTCTTTGCAGCACTTTTTGTATTTGCACTGAAGTTATGTTTCTGAGCAATGTTTTCAGCCCTTGGCCACCACATTTCCGGCCAGCTTTTGACATAAAGAACATTTTTTGCAAATATCTTGAGATTTTTCAATCTTAGTCAATTTATGAATACAATGATGCATAAAAAATCTTCATAGGAATTCATTAAATTTAGAGACTTGATCAACTTCTTTATTATTCCTTAGATAAATCTGGCTAAAGAGGAGAAATGTGGAACTTTATACTTAAGGCAAAGTACTCTTGCAAATGTTCTGGTTAAAATATTTCACCTAGGGACTCAAATAAACTCTATTGTCACTATGATGTAACAACATTTCTTATGTTTTATGGATTTAAAATTTATTTTGAAATTCAGGCCTTTAGCTTCTGTTGACCAAAAAAGGCTTTTGATTATTAATATTATCTTTTTTTTTTGTTAAATCCTTTTTATCTAGGAACATAATCTGAAACCGGTAATTAGACATATTCAAAAATGCATTGGGAATACCTGGTGTATGTAGCGCTAATTATGCCCTATAGAGTTGATTTTTCTCTCTACGTCATTTTTAATGCTCATTAAATACATAATGTTGAATGTTTAATTAGAAAAGGCCAAATAAAAGTGGGTACATCTAGTGCTGACAGAAGATGAGTCCATATACTTTTTGTACTGGAATTAAAGAAGTTTATGCAGTTATTAGACATAAGTCTGTATATGTCTGACCTCATGGCAGAAGCAGAAAAACACCAAGATATATGACATATTATTGGAAAGTGTAATTGTCTAATACTTTATTGCAAAAAACGTTCTAAATCGTGTCTTTATTTTCACCACTACTGATGTTATTTAGTTTATTCCTGAAATCAGAATAATGATTTTTCAAAAATTCCATACTTTTGTCTCTTTGTATGCATTTTATTTTCTTTGTATTATACCAGAAGGTATAAAATATCTACCTTGGTGTCTTATTTTTGGCCACTAAATGTGTTTCAATGTTATTCTGTTGTACAGAGACATCTAGTGGTGAAATTAGGAAATACAGCACTGGGGAATAGACAAGAAAACATGACAGAAGAAGCATTTTTAAAATATTAATATTATGGTTTTGAAATTAAAACAGAGATCAAACATCAAACTTGAGTGTCTTAATATTTCACACAAAAACTCTGTGAGTTACAACTGCAGAACACTATGGTGTCAAATAGTCAAGTGCTGTGCAAATTTACTTATCTCAATGTTAGCCACAAGATATATTCTGATTTAGAAATAATTTAGTTGACTCTCACTTTATGAAAAAAAGATTGCAACATATTTAATTTTGCAGAACAGCACAGTCTCCAGCGTAATACGTTTCCTTTATTGCAAAATATTGTCTTGAAAAAGGTGAAAAAGGAATTCATCTATGATTCAACCAACGGGACAGCAAACAGAGAATTAAAACTTAACTATATTAAGCAACCAATTAAAAAATAAAAGTAAAAGACACAAAATGGCTTCTTAAGTTCTTCATAAGTTTTGTAGTTAGGCCATTTTTCTTTTAGCTAATTTTATTGTTGCTTCCATACCTGGAATTTTTCCAAGCTCATAACATAAAAATTTTTTTTTGTACTTTTAGTATCTTTAGTATCACCCATAATGGCATCCCTGTTAAAGATGTGCAAGAACCATTTTAACCTTAACATCCACCAAGGAATATAGTGTGCCTACCTTGGTCATTTGGGTTCTGGAGGGATGTTTTAAAAAATATTACAGACAGAAAACTTCACACTTCAAAGTTTTAAACTCATTGTTATCTCAATGTAAAAATATGTTTCTCTACTGAGGCAGCTGTTTGTTCAATAAGAAAAAAAAAGACTAAAGAAAAAGGAAAATATTTAAGTTATACAATCTGACAAATGCACCAAATACTAGTCAATGGTAGATTATAGAATCTCACATTGCTAGCCAGGATTTGTTTTCAGGATGCAATGTTGAAAAAAAAAAAATTCTTACTTCATCTGTTAATATTACTGCTGTTTTTCTTTGTTAAATTTTTGTTCTTACTTTGAAAAAGCACAAATTAGTACCCATTCACATTTAAAAACAAATAGTAATATCACATTTTTTAAATGGTAACAAAAATTCCAGATTCTTTACTTTATGAAACATTTTCCTTCATTCTTTAAAATGTAAAACTATCCTTTAAATAAAAGTCTTGATTTTGTAGAGAACTGATATCAGTTGAAATAAATTCATTGTAAAATCACGAAACCTAACAATTAACGAATCTGCTGACCTTAATTTGAAGTTGTTTTTAATTACACTTTATTTTATAGTTAGATGTACTGAGAATACTGTTATGAAAAAAGCAAAAATACATTTTTTCATACATGTTTCAAGATATATATGCATATCAATCTGGAAAAAATGCACACTGAAGAGAGGCAACAATTAGAGAGCTTTACTTAAATGAGAAATATAGCCTTTGGCACTCAGACATCGGTGGAAGATGCAAGTATAGAGAATCCTTATACTATGATTAAGCAGATAAATAAGTATAGGTATATCTTTCCCTGATAGGCCTGACACTGGTGCTGGAATAGATGCAGAAAGAGGAAGGGAGCGAAATAAAAACGAGGATGATGGTAGAGATGGGGTGCCAGATGAGTTGCAGCTTGATGCAGAAGAAGTTGTTGCATGTACAAACGGTCCTTTGGTGGAGCCTGGCGCCGGGCTCATAATTGCACGATTGAATGAGAGGTGAGGCTGAATTGAGTCTTTCAGGCTGAATTTTCACTTGAGTTTCAATAAACAATATGTTAAGAACTGGGGTTTCCTCTAATACAATTTGGGAATATAGGATTTTGTGCTTTTCCATTAGACAATTTTACAACAACCATCTTATGCAGTTTTTGGGTGTTTCTTTAACAAAAAGTAGAAAAATAATCCAAACTAAGCGCTAAAGAATAAAAGATAGTAAAATTAAAATAGTGCAGTCCAAACATAGGAAAGAATATAGTAAGTATTTTATGAATAATATTCTGTCTGAAGGAGGGTCACACTGTAATTGTAATTCTTAAAGTAAATATTTTAAATGACCTAATAATGGTACAAAGTGAATTCAGGTTGTATTTATTCAATCAGAACTAATCTGATGTAGGTAGGACTTCTTTTCTTCTGAGGACAGCTTGTATTTGCTGATAGTGCCTTTAAGGTGTGTTAGGTTTCAGTCAATTATTAAAGGAACAGTCTGTGCAAAAACTCACATTTGTTGCTCAAGAGCTGTTGTTTGCAGCTTCATTTGCTCCGAGCAAAGAGGCTGATCTTTGCACAGTAGTTTGAACTAGCTCCTCCATTTGGCCCTCGCCGATAGGAAGTCATGCTTTTAGCTTTCCATTCCTGTAATTAAGTACTCCTTCTGGACTTGGAACCTGTGATCTGGACTGAATGTCTCTCATCACCTCCCTTTGTTCAGATGCTCCATTGACTTTTTTCCAGATATAGATCAGGAAACATTTGAGCTCCGCTCTATCTCATTCTGGAGCTCATCCCATATTACATCATCGGCGCAGGTCTTTCGGGCTGCTTTCACATTGATAACTTAACAGGCTCTTAAATTCAAATCCCCAGAGAGCTATTCAAGGTGAAATATTGTTCTTGTTGGGCCTCCTAATCTAGCAGCTGTACTTGAAATGAAACTGGTTAATTATTGATTACATTTCTTAAAATCAGACACCTCCCACTATGAATTTATTTGTTTTTATGACACCTTCCACATAGTTACCTACAATTCTTCATGTTTGATTTAAAATTGAAATCTGAGATAAAAATTTCCCTTTGCATGGAAAATAGATAATGTGTTAATGAATAAAAAAAGTAACTAAAGCAATTAAATTTACTGAAAAATCCCCCTAATAATGGATAAATAATTATCTTTGATTAAATGAATCTGTTTACTTAGCATAAGTATTTGAATAAAACACATATTTCTAATAGAAACGACGGCTGTGTATGAATAATTATATATTTTTGACATGTAAATGTTGCTTTTTCTACCATAAGTAAATCTTAAATAAGGTAAATGTAGACACCAGAGTGTTAACAAATTAAAGGAAAGAACATGAACTGTAAGTGTTGTTGCTGGGTTGTTTTTTTTGTAAGGGAGATGGAGTGCCAAATCTTCACGTGAAAAGTTGTCTGGAATGGGCAAAAAAATAAATTTTAATGGATGCAACACATACAGTTATTTATGCATTCATTTTTTTTCTTTTTTATCAGGAGAGTGCACATTTGTAACAGCAACATGCTTAACTGTGCTGTGGCATCCTAGAATAAGCATAATTTATTATAAACAGCAGAAACAACATGCTAATAACAATAGCAGTAACAATATATTTGAACTTTATTGATCTCACATTGGAGAACTTTAGCTCTGCATTTTAACTCATACCCTTGGGGAGCAGTGGGCTGTCATCGTGGGGTGCCCAGGGAGCAATCGTGGGTTAAGCGGCTTGCTCAGAGACCCAGACTGGAAGGCTGTGGGCGTGGGGCTCGAACTCAGAACCTCAGGATTCCAAGCTCTATGTCCTAACCACAAGGCTGCCACTCCTCCCAGTAGTAAGAAAACAATATCATACAAGTGAAATGTATCATTAACACCACATACACCACAAACGGCAGTAGTATATGGTTTAGCAAAAGCAAAATAGCAACAACGAACCTATTATTAATGAAGAAAATTAACATATTATAAAGATTCAGAATAAGATCAACATTGATACCTGCACAATTGTTAAACCAATAAATAACTATAATTTCAGAAAATATCAGAATTCCCACATTAATAAGTGAAACACAAGATGGCAGTAGAAGGAGTTCAGTTTTGAAAGGTCTAGTTACTAATTGGTTAGTTTGAATGTAAGTAATATAAGCTATATGTATTGAAGTATTGGAATTTTGTTCAGTTTCCTAGAGGCTCACACAGAAAAAGTTGAGTGACTAAAAACTGTTTTTCTAAGGTAATACAGATCCTTCTGGAAAGTCCTCTAGTGAATCACAGTGGATGCTTCTGGGACTAATAAAATCACTAACAGGTGGTGGGGCCATCCTACTGTAGGATTTTATACATCTGACAGGTGTTTGTTAACTTGATAAGATTATTCCAGCCTCAAATACTATTACTACTTTTTCCTTACACAAAATGAATGGTAATAAATTGATTTTTTTTTTGTTTCAAAAAGGAAAAACAAGCAAACTCAAATGTCCTTCGTTTTTGTGTTTGCTTCTCTTGTGACACATTTTTAGGGTACAGTGCGCTTTAAGTAAACCTGTCGAACTTCCTTTGAGCGCCCATTAGCTTTAACTTCCGGCCTCTCTTGAGTGAGTGAATCTGTCAACTTCTGAAGTGTTTCATCTGATGCGTTGCAACAGGAAGAAGGGCTGAATAGGAGCTGAGTCCGTGGGGGAAATCAGCAGGTGTTTGAACAGGCACAAAGAACAGGTGGCAGGCAGGCGCAGCGACGTGTCTATGTGGGGGTTCACCTGCTCCATGAAGCCTTCACCTCCCACCTGAAATCTCTGCTGCTCGACTCTAGACGCGGCAGCAGTAATTTAACAAATCCGAAACTCTTCAGACACCTCTTCATCTCTGCATCCCATAATTATTAAATAACTGTCATCACTAGCTCTATTAGAACCCTCTGTTTTTGTCAGGCAGCAGGACACTTCTTCAAAGAAATGTGTGCGTGAAGTCAAATAACTAAGGCTATGCCTCATTCCTTAGTCTGACATTAGGAATGAACACTACATCTCTCACTGTTACTCTAAACATAAAGATGAAGCGGATGGTTTAAACTGGGAACTTCAGATGTGAGTGTGTGGGAGGAAAGAAATTTAGAGTGTATACAAAGAATAAAAAAAGCTCTACTAGTAATATTTGGACCAACAGCTTTGATAATAATTCATCGGAGTAAATTTAAGTAATGTCACAACATTTATAGTCATTCAGGATTAAACCGTTAAAGATGCAGCTGTGTAAAGTTCAACCCAGCATGTCTTAAAGATTCATCAAAAGACTAACAACAATGTAAAAGTCTCCCTGAATCTTATTTTTTACTATTTCAGTCTGAATCCCAAAATTGGCATCTGGAATGGTCACATATACTGACCAATAAAAAAATGTGTCCTAGATAGATTGCTGAGCTAATTCTCTGTTGCATGATTTTACTAAACAAGCGATCTGACCAACAGATAATTCAATGGCTTGGAGGCGGCTTACAGCAGCAGCTCATTAATGTTGAGTTGTTTAGAGAGTTTGAACTTGTAATGGCCACACGCGGAGCAAGCTTACCTGCTAATTGGACATTAAAAAAAAGAGGTTGATGTGATATCTTAGGAAATTTTGAGTATTTCAGTCAGCAGTGTAATTACATGATATTTCTGCTTCCTGGTATAGTATGCAGGAAATTAAATATGAAAGAGAATTAAATATTGCTGCAAGGGAATGGAATATGAAAATGGAAAATAAGAGAATGAAGAAAAAGCCCTAGCAGAGGCTCATTTATTTTTTAAATGAATTTATGGTATTCTCAATAAGTAATAGTTTAGGAGTAATTTACAATTCCATCCAAACCTGAAAGTAAACTTACAAATGATTGAAATATACATATGCTGGATTTTTGTCCTATGATGCCTTTTGAATGTGCACAGAGCACCCCACCTGGTAAATATTAGTGAACATGTGCACAAGCTCTGTAGCTGTGGAGCAGGAAACGATTGCAGAAAAGAAGGTCAAGTGAAAATGGATGTTTATTGCAAAATAAATTATACAAAATTACATTGAAAGCTAAGAAAAACAAGGCAAGGAACAGTGGCAGAGTCACAGATGAGAAACACACAGCTTATTGTGCTGAGGAAGGTGTGGAGAATGACTACCAAGGCTGGCATTGACAAATGTGAAGCAAGTGATGCAGAAGGTGAAAAGGGAGAATCTTAGTGAGAGAGACTAATTAACAGAGATTAGCTAATCTAGACAGCTTTCGAATATTTGTTTAAAAAAATAATTCTAACATTCAAACTGTTTTAGACGAATTAAAGTGCTTTGCTCATTAACACTGAACCAACACACATGCCAAAAAGGTGCAGAAGTCTGAATGAACATTACACAAAACACCTGATTTCATTGATTGCCTCAAAGTGTTGCTGAATACCATTTTAGTTCAGGATGGAGCTCCATCAGGCTTGCTTACTTTGTGTATTTATTATATGTTTGTATGTATGTATGTATGTATGTATGTATGTATGTATGTATGTATGTATGTATGTATGTTGAATGTATGT
>NW_015150739.1:584826-586099 GCF_000732505.1 Cyprinodon variegatus
ATGTATGTATGTATGTATGTATGTATGTATGTATGTATGTATGTATGTATGTATGTATGTATGTATGTATGTATGTATATAAGCATGTATTTATATATATATATATTCAAAATAAATCCCTTGATTTCCATTTCTTAGCGTTTTTACTTATTATTTTTGTCAATTTCTTTTACTGGCAGCTGATCTCTTTTCTGTCCTTAATGAGAGGGAATGTAATTAACCACTGTAAAATACATAAAGAACAGAACACATGAATAAACTGGGCACAAACAAACAATATTGTTTTATGGAATTATCTTATGTTGAAAAGCACACTATGAAATCTTGTTTTACAGTGAGACCTAATAGCAAAATTAGAATTAAGCTGGTTGTGTTGGCTGAGAGGTTGGAAAGCAGGGCTGATGCATTCTGGAGAAACCACTAAATTGGTGGTTTCAGACTCTGACCTTTACTCTGGTCCCTTAAAGGCCCCTTAATGTCTGGATGCTACAATCTGCTCACTGCTTGTTAGAGATGGAATGAAATCTGAGGAGAAATTTCTTTGGACTGATCATTTACATTTTAATAAAGGTAATTATTAAACAACGTCATAGACAGAAACTTGAAGTTCAAAATGTAATTGCTGAAAGGACAGTTTCCTAAATCATTGGGGAATCAGTGTAAGCTTTAGGTTGACCAGGATTGTTTCTAGAAGTGTTAAAGAACAAGAGCAGAGCTTTCTTAACACTTCCAGCAGGTGGCTGTCAGGGCAACAGACAGCACAGTGAGGTGGGGATTCTTGTTCATTAATACCACTTCTAAGAAAACAATAACACAGTGAAAGTCTAAAAAATTTCAAAAATACGAGCAACTGCTATTGCAAAGTTGTTTTTCTTCAATAATCACCTTGAGGGCAGCACACAGGAGCAGTTGGTTGCACTGCTGCCTTGAAGCAAGAAGGTTCTGGCCTGATTCTTGACCTGGGGTCTTTCTGAATGGAGTTTGCATGTTCTCCCTGCACTTGTGTGGCTTCTCTCCAGGTACTCCATCTTCCTCCCACAGTCCAAAAACATGACTGTTAGGTTAATTGGCTTCTCTAAATAGTCCTGTGTGTGTGGGCATAGTTGTAAGTCTTTGTGTGTCTATGTGTTGCTAGGCGACCTCTCCAGGTTGTACCCCACCTCTCACCCATAGACTGCTGGAGGTAGGCAGCGCCCCCACTGCGAGCCTGACAAGGACTAAGCAGGAGAAAATGGATGGATGGATAGATGGATGGATGGATGGATGGATGGAT
>NW_015150739.1:586239-611000 GCF_000732505.1 Cyprinodon variegatus
GATGGATGGATGGATGGATGGATGGATGGATGGATGGATGGATGGATGGATGGATGGATGGATGGATGGATGGATGGATGGATGGATAATCACCTTGATTTATAAGGTTGATGGAGAAATCAGGATTAAATCATGTCATGCCAAAAATAAATAGAATGAAATTTATCAAAGAGAATCTCATAACAAAAATGATCACTGCTTGATGGGTACTGCAAGATTTATATAACAGCAGACATTTAAGATGGCAAGGAATCAAGTTTTCAGTTCATATAAAATAGTATTTTTAATGTCAAATTACAGAAAAACAAGTTACAGAAAAAAACACATTCTACATTTACTTCTGTCTTGACAGATAGTGCAGCATGAAGAATAAAAAAACATACCTTATACAATAACTCACTTTATAAAAACTGTGACATGAAATTTTAAATCATACAGTCTCAGGTAGTTTGTGTAAATAACCGATGCAGCTTCCATAATGGTTCACTGATTCACTGCAAGTGGAAATGTACTAGCTGGATATGAGTGCACATGATCATGCATGAATGAGATGGTGCATGTACTGTGTTATCTGTTTGTGTTTGCACACACATTCACGGCGGAGCTGCAGTTTGCTTCGCCAGAGCTGAAGTCATGTTAGGCTGATGTAGCAGCAGATTTAGGGCTTGTTTATAAAGCAGGGTCGAAACACCTGCCTCATAAACAAGCTTTTCATTTTAGTGTCCAATGGGCTGCATTTAATGAAAAAAAGCAAAAATACTCCAGATTCAACTAGCTGCAGATTTTGTCCTGAGTGTTTGCTTAATGTTTTTGCTCGGCTGGCTGAAATCTGTGGCATATAAATGGATCGGTCCACATTCACGATATTTTTTTTCTTTTACTTTTTCTAGGCTCGCAAAACAACAGAATTTACTCAGCAGACTAATTGTTATTACATTTACACTCAAACATTTGATTTACACTTTTATTTTCATCCCTCCTTGATGTCTGACTGTATAAGTTGGGGAAAAAATTCATATTTCAACCAAAAATGGAGACCTTTTTTTGTTGTTTTTTTTTTCTAAATTCCTTGGAGCAAAAACAAAAAAAGCATTCTTGTTTGATTTACGGTGACAAACAGCACCAGATCAGAGAAAACAAAAAAACAGCTTGGAGCTCTGTTAGAAAGCTGCTGGGATGATTGGCTGCTGTCCATAGTCATGCCTGGAACAAAGTGCTGCTCCCTGGAGTTTAAAATGCACTAGGGCCGTGGGAGGACGTGTGTTTTGTTTTAATGGTGGGGTCATGAGGGCTTTCTGTTCCTGCGAGGAGACAAGGGAGTGGAGTCCCGCTGCGAGCGTTTGTTCCCACTGTACAGAGAGGAGATGGAGGCATTAGTTGGGGCCTGCTGCTGAGGGAGTGCCCCATGAGGGTGCAGTGGCCCTCCTTTGAGCAGTACGATGTCCCGCACGGTGCTACGGAAAGGCCTGCTGACAAAGCAGTACAGGAAAAAATTTACAGCTGTGTTGAGCATTGCCAGCATATTGGACAAATCGTAAGCAAGGTGGACCTGCCAGTCCTGGTGAACTGAGGACACATACAGGTGGTAGATGACTACAACAGTTCTGGGAGCCCAAAGAACTGAAAACACAGAGGTGAGGGCCAGCAGCATGGCGGTAGTTTTTCCTAATCGGCGTGGAGGCCCACGCTCCTCCTGGCAGGGCTGCTGCCTCTGCCTTAATCTCAGTGTATGGATTATTAAGGAGTTTAGCACCAAAAAGATGGTGCAGGGGAGGAAGTAGATGATGGTCACATGTGTCCATATGAGGACGGCATCCAGGGCAGTGGGAGGGTGGCTGTCCCTCCAAACGTCCGACCACCAGAAGAAAGGCACACCTGATGCGAGGGACAACAACAGCACAGCTGCGATGATCTTCCTGGCTCGTGCCGGGTAGCTGATCTGACGGTGGATCAATGGGTGGCACAGCGCTACGTACCGGTCCACAGTCAGAGGTACAGTGGACCAGATGGAGGCATGGTTTGCAGCGAACTCTGCAGCACTGACCACGTGCAACAGGACCGTAGGGACGTCACGGTGGAAAACAGCTGTCTCTAGCAGGAAGCCGACAAAGATGATAAAGAGCTGGGAAAGGATATCTGAGCCTGTTACTGCTAAGAGGTAGTAGTAAAGAGCTTTCTTGGTGCGTGACGCCAGCCTGCATAAAGCCACTGCTGTGAGGATGTTTACTGAAAAAACAAAGAAAGAAAAAAGCAGGAATTAGATCATTTTACCCATAGAGTAGAAGTACAGTATCAACAGTCTTCAAGGCCTGAAGTTCAACATTTGTTAGATTTTAGAGTTTTTACACAATACTTATATTTCATAGAGACTCAAATATGCCATAACAATATAGTTGAAAAAAATCAGAATTTAACGCTTCAGTCAATTGAAATGTATTAACTGGTACAAACTTCAAGCATATTCATTATTTTATTTTAAAAAATGAGCACTAAAAGCCCGTAAAGCTTTGCATATCTACATTATTCCTTTCTTTTAATCTCCATCATAGGTTTAGAATTACAACAATGCAGAATGCATTTGTACTGCACCAAAAATGCTGCAGCAAATACCTGAAACAGGACGTCATTGACTGTTACACCCTTAAGATATACATGCAGGATGTAAAGCAGCTTGTAAGTATTTTATTTTTTTTAATTTTTTTTTGCACTATGATATTGTGCAAAACTGCTTTTATAAATTTATTGTTTTATATTCTACAAAGAAAAACACAACTGGAAAAAAATGAAATCAGTCCAGGTTTATTTGTATAACAGATTTAAGATAACTGCAATGTTGACAAAGCAATGAAAATGTCCTATAAACAGCTGATCTCATCATCCGTTTATGAAATATGGTCATATTTACGTAACTGTAATGAGCAACTGAGAGTTTTAACATTTAACTTAATAGATTTTTTAACATTTTATGAAAATAAATTCATTTCAAACTATCTGGAAAATACCATAAGCTTAATTTGAAACATACTTACATGCTTAGCATAGTACTTTCTGTTAATCAATATTGACATGATTTGACCAAAAAATAATACGGTGCTGCTTTAAATAACTCAGATTCATATTTATTTCTAACCTTTATTTTACATTTTCTTAAAGTATACTTCATTTCTCAAGGACTTTTTTTCCTATGATTGACTAAAAGTTTCCTAAACTCTAGATATATTTACATTTAAGAACAATTAATGAGGTGAATTCATTTAGGAGTCATCTAAATGTGATAATACCTCTACTGTAAAATCCCCTTTGGATCAAAACAAATGTATTTTTTTTTTTTTTTATGTGACCAAAATAAAGGAAATGCAATAGCCTAAATAATTAATGTTACTCTCAGATTATCATCGAGGTTTGGGTAAACTAGGGAAATCAATGCATTAGCACACATCATGTGGCTATATTATATTATATTATATTATATTATATTATATTATATTATATTATATTATATTATATTATATTATATTATATTATATTATATTATATTATATTANTATTATATTATATTATATTATATTATATTATATTATATTATATTATATTATATTATATTATATTATATTATATTATATTATATTAGCTAGCTCTCCCATTAGCACCACTAATTCATTTTTGTATTGATTGCTTTGGTTATATTTAGTTTAGCCTTTAGTGAGTTGTAAACTAGTGGAAGAGTATACCTGGTACTCCCACACACAGCAGAACGCTGTAGTAAATGACAGGAATAAAGCCAAGGACACATTTGGATCTCTGCAGCTCCTCAGGTTTCAGGCCCAGCTCTTCATAGCTGGACTCTGTCACATTGGGCCAGTCGATCATGGCCTCAGTGGTTCCTCTGAAAAATAAAAATGACAAAAAATAAGAAAACTAACTCACAAGTAATTGTGGAACAGTAGAAAAAGCAGAAAATTGAGCTATAGTTTCTAAAAGAAGCAGATTTAATGGGAACTGTCTGCTGGAAACTCTTGCTTTTGAACATTTTGAATTTAATGATCCATGTCTCCTGTGAGTAAGAATGCATTTCAGAGCTGGTAAAAATGTGTGAGTCTGTTTTGTTTTTGAGCTTGTAAAGCAAGACAGCCCAACAACACTTAAATGCCTGGTTTTAGTGATCTAGTGCTCTGACACTTCTGAGCCGACAAACAGCCTTAAAGGGGAATGCCATTTTTTTTTAAATTGGGCCCTTGAATAAACGTTATTACATCATGTTCTACTCACCCATATGAGTTTTGTGTCATTTGGAGCTGTTCTGAAGATATTCCGTTAGGTTATATCCAAGTAACATCTTCCTATGGGCAATCGTCTTGAAGACACAAACTAAACTGTTCATAATTTATTCTTTATGGTACGCCAGCATTCATAACATGTAGGCGAATCACTGTTCCCCAGACATCCGCGGTTATATTTTTTATATTTATATCTTTTAAAAACGAAGCGGTGCGTGTATGACATCATCCGTGGAATCAAGAGCCCAATGTTAAAAAAAACGGCGTTTCCCTTTAAAACCGGAGGTGGGTAATAAATAATTATATTTACTTAGTTACATTTACTGGAATAACTTTTTGATAAAAATGTATTTTTAGGAGAAGTTTCACTGCATCATACGTATTACTTTTACTTAAGTAACATTACTATGTAATATTACTATCAGCATCACTACTCCTACTTGAGCAGAGGTGTTAAGTAAAACAAATACTTTATTGCTTTACTTAAATAGATATTTTGGCTATCTATACTTTACTGGAGTAATTATTTTTATACAACTTCTTATTTCAACTCCTTATGTTTTTTGCAATTGTCTTGACTTTCTACTTCTTACATTTAAAAAATAGACTCTTTAGTTTTGTTTCAGGTAAGCTCATTTTCGGTATGCTCTGTTGGTATTTAAAAGAAATAAAAACCTCGAAATAATTATTTTCATCCAGACAATTTCCTTGTGGTTGGACTCGGTGTTGCACTGACTTGTTATTTGACACATACCAAAATAAAATGTTGTTCAAGATGATGCAAAGTTACATTTCATACTATTGCCATAGTTATAAAACTAAGAAAATTAGGTATAAGGAAGTTATGATCCAGATTTGTGGAAAAATGTTCCTTTGATAGAGTAGCGCTATAACCAGTATGAGGTTTAAAGCATCTGTCCTTACTTTTTATCTGCATTATTTTTACTTTTATACTTTAAGTAGCTTTAAAACTGGTACTTTTAGACTTTTACTAGAGTAAAAAGCTGGAGTTGATTCTCTAGCTTTGAAAAAATATTTTTTTAACAGTAGGATTTATTCTTCTACTTGAGTAATAAACATAAATACTTTTGACACTTCTGTACTTGAGTAACATATTTGGCTGTTCTACCCACTGTGACTAACTTCACTGAAAAAAAAAAAGAAAAAGCACATTTAAACCTAAAATACAGCAGATACAGGCAGACAGCTGTAGTTCCACTGAAAATAGACTCTTTTATACACAATTTTTGTTTTGTTGTTAGTTTTAACAATTGTTACTTTCATCATATTGTCATCACAGTAATATACAGTAAAAACGTTGTACTGTCAGTGGAGGTAGTTCATCCTGAAATGGATTCTGAGAAGGGTTTCTTCTGCCTGAACTATTTTTTTCTCAAGCTTTTTTTTAATTTGAATTCATTATTTTCTATAAGTCCTTATAAAAAATTGAATGTGAACATAACTTTATATTGTGTTTTTCTGATTTACATCATTTTAAATTGTAAAACTCAGAACTTCAGTAGCCTTTTTACCAAGTATTTTTTTACTCTTACTTGTGTACTTCATTGGGACTTCAATTTTTTTTGTACTTTTACTCAAGTAGAAATGCCCACCATAATGAAGTAACTGTGAGATGTTGTGTTCTTTATTTGGATGTACTAATTCGCAAGAAAAGTCAGGCAAAATTTATTGACAATATTTATCATGCAAGACCATTTTTGATTTTATTATGGATTTTGTCTTTTTAATTTTAGTATTTTTAATGCACATGCTGTGTATTTTGCATGAGCATCAATACATTTTTACCTTTTATTAAATCACAACTATAAACTTCAATCTATTTTATTAGGTTTCTATGTACGGTAATAGATAAACACAAAGCACTGTGTGATTTTGAAAATATTCAACAACATAAAGATGCATGTCTTCTTTCGGAGATGATTTAATCTGTTTAGTGGTTCTGAATATAAGAACTAACTAAATGATTTGACCAAAAACATTGCCTTTTCATTTCGCTGTTTGTGCACAGTTTTGTTTTATTCCAGTCAGACTGAAGATAGTCATATGTAATAGATAAACAAGATATATTTTATAAGTTAGTGTAATCTATTTAGCTTAATAGGGAAAATAATCATAGATAACAGAAATAAAGACTTAAAACAAGGTCTGTGAGTAATTAAGCAATATTATTTGTTTTCCTCAGTGATTTGATTAATGATATACACTTTAAATCAACTGATTGCATCTGTGCATACTGTAGGTTTAAAGTAACCTTTGAATAAAACCAAAATCTTTCTTCTGACTGAAGCAGTATTGTTTTATGGAGTCAAACTAGAATCAGGACTTAAATCAAGAGAAAGAGGAACACATTTGTGTGTTGGCAGGAAGACTTTCCAAAACTCACAAACGTAGAGCTTATTACAAAAGACAAACTCTCTAAAGCTGCTTACCACTTATAAAAATGATTTGATTGCTCTCATGTCTTAAAAGATTGTTTTATTGATTATTGGAAGGGGAATAAATCCTTGACGACACGCCATCCTTAAAAGACAATGTAGAAAAAAGCAAAATCTTTATTTTACCTTTGGGTTTTTTTTATGATCTCTGGTTAATGCATGTCTTCCATTTGCTCTACTATCAAAAAATCTTGTTTAAATAAAAATGATTTAAACTTGCTAGGGGTACACATAATGCTGGTCTTAATTTTAGATGAGCACAAAAAATAACTAATGGTGGTCTTCTCACAATTTTTTGTTTTCATTTCACCTTAATTCACATCCTTTTTAATATTGGTAATATAAGATATTTAACTTAATTGGGGTTGAAAATAACATTAAATATATATTTAGCAGCCTTAGTAAACTGATCTTTGCAGCAAAAGAATACTTTTAAAATAAGCTGACATAAACAACTTCTCATTTGCAGATGAAATGCTGGCGCATATAATGTAGATTATGGAGGATCACAGAAAAACATTTGCACAGTCAAACCGTCTTACACATAAACAGTGTCAGTTTGTGCTCTTAGTCGATTAACCTGCAGGTTCACAACAACAGATGGGCTGACTCATTGACCCTGCTAACCTCCTGCTTCTCAGTATACAGTACCTCTGTCTTTCCGTTTGACCTTTTCACCTGAGCGTTGTTAACCCTTCCTTCACTGTTCACAACCTGCTCCCCTAATTGTCCTTACTCATTTTGTAATTTAATGTCAACAATTTTGGACATTTCATAGCTATCTTTAGATACACAACCTGCATAAACAGCACATCAGAGTTGACCCATTCATAAAACCTTCCTGTTAATCTGAGTAGGGCAATCATTCCCACAGGCAGTTTGTGGTATTTAATTACTGCCATTGTAAAGGTTGTTTATGTGCTGAAACCCCGACAAGCTTTGGACGACTGACACGTTTACTGCATGTAGCAGTAATCTGATAATAAACCTGAGCAACACTCAACTGCTCTGTGGATTGCTGCTTTATTTTATCTTAGCACCAGCAGAGGGGCTTAGACCAAATTGCAGTTGTGAAGATAAATGATGTGATTCATGGTATAAAAGAAGAACAGGTTAGAAGGAACAGGATGGTTACATGCCTGTCTGAAATGAGTTTCCCACGATCTGGAGCAGAACTATCGGACCTTAATCCTGCATTAGTCTTGATTTATCTGTCTGCTTTTAAGGTTTATTTTGGCCGAGAGGTGCAAACGTTCTGCAATTACATAAACTAGCTGCAAATACAAAAGTACTGCAAACAGAAAAATCCAGGTAACTTACAAATCACATGGAGAGGAAAAACACTGTGTGTCCCAAAATTAACTGCAAGTTTAGAAAAATAAAAAATTTGTTTTGCATAACGGGAGTGCTCCAGATCACTAGGGGGAATCGGCCCTCAATTCATTTGAGACCAGACCTTAGTAAAGACATAAAGGAGATGTCATACTGCACCAAATTTGAAGGGAAGAAGGAAAATGTAAGTTCTTCTTTTTTAAATATGTGCTGAGTTTGAATGCAGTGGCTGTGTCCTCTGAAGGCCAGATTCATTGGCCAATTACGGCTGCTGTGCCCTGTTCGGATTGGAAGACGCGACGTTCTGCGGTCGACAAATGCAGCCTTCTTTTTAACCATGTTGAATTACAGGTCTAGTGTATCCTACGGAGCCTTGGGTATCTTGTGTTTCATTGGAGATCCAAGCAAGTCAGCTGCTCCGTGCTCAGAGGAAAAAGGTAAATGGTGCCGAACAATGGAGAATTTTATAAGTGCAGTTTGATATATTACAGCATGGGAATAGTTCTGTCTGAAGTTAATGAAAATTACTGTTTTAAATGGCTATTGAGTAGGATATGTGTTGGGTAACATTTAGTTTATAGAAAGGTTTTACCTGTCGCTGTCCAAGTGGCTTTGGCTGACATTTAAGCTGCAGCTATCTCTGCATTGTGGGGACTACAAATCTGATATTTTTGATGACAGTATTACTGCTGACATTTTTCAAAAATGTTATTAGCACCCAGAAGAGCTCTATCCATTCTTTGCCTGCTTTTTGTGTCTGCTGTAATTGTTGCTAGGCGATAGAGCCGGGTGGTGAAAGCCAGAGAAGAATGGACCTACTTGAATCCATAACCAAAACTCTTCCGGCCTCCTTATTTTCATGGACCTCGAAGGACCCAGTCCAGAAAAACCGGGTCCTTGGAGGACTTCCATTGTGTGGAGTTAGTTTGCAGCTTTTCCTAACTTTCAGATTTTTTTCTTTCTTGCATAATTTTTCTTTTACATGTGTTTTTGTTACGATCAATTTTGTGTTTGCAGCACATTTATGCATTGGCACCAAGTTTTTGCCTAGCTTTTCTCTATTTTGTTGTTTAAGTGTTCTTCCTCAATTTACAGAATTAGGTTTAATGTTGGACACTGAGCAGAACTATACTTTTTTAAAACTGTTTTCTGCATCTAATTTATTTTGTGCTGACTGCATCCTACATAAAATTCCAAACTGTACTAAAAGACTTAAAAGCTGAGAGAAGGATTTTCCTTCTTTCTATCTATATTTTAGTTGAGGAGGGGATTTTGAATGTTCCTGTGGGAAATTTTGCTTGTTGATTAGACAGGGTATTAGATAAAACTAGGGAAAAAAACAACAATGTACCATCCACCATGTCTTCCCAGACCTACTAGGCCTGTGTGAGGCAATGAATGTTATTATAATTCAAGTAAGCTTTAAAATTTAAATGCCACTTCCTGTTCCAATGAGATGTACATTTGTTTTAAACTGTTTTTCTTTTGTCTCTTCTTTTTCTTGCAAGAGTTGGGCAGTCTGCAGACTTTGATATTTTGATGTTGGGCTACTTGTTAGGAGTTGGATTTGGACCCTTAGTTCTAAGGAAAGGAACATGCTGCTAACTTTGCGGGAAAAGTTTCAGGATTACCCGTTTCCTGTTTTATCAGTTTTGGCACCAGTCCACAACGCAACATTGAAAAATACATGGATAAGGAAGCATGGTATGGAACAACCTGAGGGACCTACATTAAGTCCTCACCTCAACCAAACAAAATACTCATTTGGGATGAGTGGGAGTTTAAAACAGGAGCCAGGCCTCCTCAGCCAACATTAATATCTGATCCTACAAATGCACTTCTGGAAGATGGTGAAAATTCCCAATAAACAGACTTAAACCATAGAGAAAACACCCAGCTAAAGATTTGTAGCCGTTGATGTATAAAAAAGAAAGCTTGTGTTTATATTAAATCGCCTCAATACATCTGGAAATATGATGCTCTCCACCAGATTAGGTCACAAGTGGCTTGAGAAACCGACTTTGCTATTTAACATTGCCATATGTTTTGTTACATAATTCCAACATATTCTAGCTTGTTATATATCTGGAAATGTATGAACTGAGATTTGTGGTTATTTTTGCCAACTTTGTTTTGTCAAGCACTAATTATGTTAACTCAGCTTTTAGAAGACAACTTTCTAGGGAAAAAAGTTATGTCAGAAAACATTAGCAGAGTCTGGAGGAAAGGACAAAGACACACTGAGATGTTTACATGACATGTATCTGACCAAAAGCTCCAGAACACAATTTTCAGTGACTGTTTTGTCAAGACTGAACTTTCACAGAGACTTCAATCCGCTGAACCATAAATAGCTACCACACCACGGAACTTTTGGAGGAAACAAGAGCTTAGTTGTTTCATTTTCTTGCTTTTTTAAGCAGTTTGTTTATCGATAAAAACCTTCTCATATTTCTTTATCTAATAGCGAGAGAGCGCTAAGATAAGATGTCCTGTACAGTATTAATAGGTACACACATGCTCCCACAGGAGGTGGACTGAGCGTTTGCAGGGATATATCATTTCTGGAGTGAGCAACGTTTTAGACAAGGCGCCACAGAAACATGTGAACTGCAGCCTTACAAACAGTCCACGACAATCACAATTTTGCATAATATCTCTGAACTTTTCGCCCAGTTTACTAGTGCTGATTTTGTTTCCCTGTACAGTCAAAGCCGACGTTGATGTTTAAGTCAATATTAGTTAAACACTCAAAATACATTGAATCATCTCATGCATTTTTTTATTTATTTAAAGTGAATCAACTTCATTCTGCCTCCTACTTTTATTTTTATATAGTTTGTTCATACAGTTTAATGAAAATGTTTTAGCACTTTTATTTCTTCACATTTTGTCACCTTCCCCCAAATATAATGCAGACCAACTACATAGTTGCACTGGGAAGCTGATAGAAAATGACAGTTTATTTGTGAAAATGAATATATTATATATGGTCTTTAACACATTTACACATCTAGTCACTGAAATTTTTTGCTGTTTTCTTGTAATATAGCATTAGCTTTGACTAGTTTTTATTTCCCAGCTAAAGAAAACTTTTTCCAAAGCATTATGCCAGCACTACTGTGTTTTGAGATTAATTTAGATATGTGTTATTTTTTGTCAAAAATATACAAATAGTTATTTCTTTTTTATTTCAGTTTTGGTCTGACTGGCCCAGAATGCATCTAATGCGTGTTTACTGTTCATTCTTTTTTCAAAATGAAGTTGACTGAAAAAATATAAATTTAATAGATTTAAGATCAATCATATAGATTCTAGATATCAAACACTGCTAAGAATTTCTGTTTATTTTCAGTTTAAAGTGTTCTCTAGGGAATCCAGGTTACTTTACAGCAATCCCTTCTGACTGAACATCTAGCAACAGTGGACTACAATTGATCCATTAGCTTACTGCAATCCTTCAGTAAAACTAAGCTTTGCTTAAGCAACCATCTGCAGTGACAAACTAGTGGTTGGAGAGGACAGAAGATCCACAAAAAATACGAGGCACTTCTACCAACATACTTTGTATTATAATACAGCAGCTACCCTTTGATTGATTTTATTCAGAGCAGGAGCATAGCTAAACATAAGTTTTAAGCAAGTAATAATATGTATGTCCAAAAGTACAGAACAAGTAAATAGGCTTCAGGTTCTTTGTTCTGGGTAGGGACAGAGTGTAAGACCAGAAAGATGGTGCTAAGACTTTTATCTGGAGAGAGACAGAAAATAAGGTTAGTGACAGAAACAGATCAGCTAACCAGAGGATAATAAGATAGGTAAAAAAAAAAAAAAAAAAATGTAAGAGAAAAGATGTAAGAGATAGTAGCAAAGTAAGGAAAAGTGGTCAGTAGGCCAGCTGGTAACCTAAGCCCATAGTAGCATACAATTAATGCCCTTCTTGCTTGTTCTACCAGTGATTTCATTCAGGGGTAAAGAGGGTAAACATCAATTTAGCCCTAAACCTTTCAGAATCCTTTATTTTTCTTAAATATGTCTTAACTTCTTCCGCTTTACAAAAATGCAAAAAAAATATAATTAGGTTTCTTATTGTTTTATGCAAAAAAATGTAAAAAGGGATGAAGGTCAGTGGAGCTGACATCTCTAAATAATCAAATTAAACATATTAATTGTTCATTATTAACCTAACATTGCTGTGACTTGTAATCAGAAAAAACACATTATGTGATATTAACATCTCGTTATCAGAGACTGTAAAGCCTAGTTTCTACTGTTTCAGCTGAATTTGAACACAAGCCAAATTATCAGTTTGTTAAGTCACCTGATCTGTTTCCCCCCGTGTGCATCGGCTCAGGACCAGCAATGAGAAAGATGATAGCTATGAAGAAGAAGGTCATAATACTGCTGGCTAAAAATGAGACAAAAGACCTGCAAACACTCTTAGTGATCAATAACCCTGCAGACATCCTGCAGGGCTGGCCAAAAAAAAAAAAAGTTCCAAAACTCCTTTATCTATCACACTTCCCTGACACCTTCACCTCCGCAAGTCCTCTGGATTCTGGAAGAAGACATAAACTCTTCTCACTTAAAATGTTACTAAATCATCTTTCAGACAGTGACAGATGTTTTGCAGAGAGGAAATAAAACTATTCAAAGTCTCATCAGAATCATCCTTACAAGTCAAGTGTCAGAACAGCAGCAATAGATCAGTGGGATGGCTTTTGATGAAAAAAAGAAAAATTTTCTCAAGACTAAGATGAAGCTGCAGGCTTTTAGGATGCAGCACTGCAGGGGGCTCGGAGCACAAAACTGTGAACCAAACACTGTCTGCATGTTTTTCAATTATTCATCAACAGCGCTTCAGGACAAAAAGAGTGCTAACAACATCACTGCACAGGAGAAGGATCAGTGTTTCACCCAGCCGAAGGAACCATGCCTTTATGTGTTTTGGAGAAGAGTAAAATATTTGCCTATGGATGTTTAATTCACAGAAGAAAAACTCTGGAGAAAATGAGCCGCTGACAGATGATAGTGGGAGAAATTTTTGTGCAGATTGGTTACAGAGTTGGAGGCTAAAATTCTGACCTGCGGTAAGAACTTTAAAGAAGAGGGAATCCAGAAATACATTCTGGGACCAGACATGATGATGAATTGGTTTCATAAAACATTTGTGGGTGAAATTAAAAGGTGGTTCAAATCAACTATTAAAAATGAGACAATTTAGATCTGCTTCCCTAAAACAATTATGACTCCAAACGTCCTTGAAACTCATTCAAACAGCCCTAGTTAGACTTAAAAATAAATATCTTAAATATCCATTAATAAAATCTCACATGAATTACAAACTTTGCTTCTTAATCATCCATCTTACCTTCAGATCCAGCTTTCAGGGTGTTTCTCTCCTGTTATATCAGACTGGGCCAGTTCAGTGCTGCTCCCCCTCAAAGGTTCCTGCAGAATCCCATTTGGACGACCAGTGAGGAGGATGAGGAGGAGCAGAGAGGTCCAGGCAGCCGGTGGATCTCTGCAAAAACCGAACTAAGGGAGAAGGCAGAAAGGAGGTAGAGGGGGAGGAGACTGATGTGTGAAGAAGGAGGGGATATAGTGGAGGAAATGAAGGTAAACCAAACTGACTGTGACAGGGGATATAAGGTGATCATTTTTAATGTTTAGGGGGCTGATGGAGATTTAATCTCCATTTTTTTTTAAGCCGGCAAAGTGACAAAATAAATAAAGTTAAAAGCTGTCAAACTAACCCTGCTGCCAGCTTCCAATCTAACTGCAGCCAGTAGAATTATGTAATCCTGCGGAGGTCTGACTTGTGGTAATCTGAGATGTTTATGGAGTTCTATTGGCAGAGGTATTTTTTTTTTCTTATTTGTATTCTGATTACTCATTATCATTATAAGCAAAGAACAATCCAAATGTGAATTTATCTCACCAATGATTGCTCATTTTATCAAGTCTGATGATGACAGGTTAGGGCTTTTTGGAGACTACTTTTGGGATCTTGTGATCTGCTCTATGGGTCACATATCCATGTCTAACTTGCTTTGGCAGTTAGCAAAGGACAGGTTAGAAGTGATTTTTAATGTCCTCCATCTCCACACATTTTTTTTTGTATAAGGAAATTGCCAATGTTATTCTTTAAACGCTTGCCAGACCCCTAAACTGTAAAAACTTTCTTTCTAAAGACCTCAGACTGCCATTGTTTAGGGCTCTTTTAGTTTTCCACTGAGTTGGTTTGGATGGTAAATATATTCATATTGTGTCCCCTCCTTCTTTCTTGATTTGAAGTTTGTTTTTCATATATATACATATATTTAATTTTCATATACTTCTGTTTAGCTTCATTCATGTTTATTAGTCTCCCTCCATTCATTCCCTGCTCTCTGCCACTCTGCGTTCCAGTTACTTCAGCTGTGTCTCTGAACAAAATTTGTCTTAATGCCACTGACCTGTTGCTTCTGATTTGGAAGCTCCTGTTGGATTGTTCAGTTCATTCCCATGCCGATCTCCAGGCTTGTTGCTGTCCATGCTCCATATCCAGATCATCTCATGCTTTTTTCTCCATTAATAACATTTTCTTGAGCTCAGCATTTTGCATATTTGTTCAGCACAGCATGCCCTGTCCAAAACAGCAATGTCAGTCAGAGCAACACATCAAGAGCAAACCCTCCTCTAAACGACATGTCTGTGTAATTATACCCAATGCAGGTGATAAGCCTTTCCAATGAATGTTGGCATATCCCAAATTTTCCTCACACAAATCTGCTAATTAAAAGTTACAAAGAAATCAAAGTTTTCTACGATTTTTGTCTGTTTTTTTTACCCTTGAAACAGATGTTGAAAATCCACTTATCCAAATAATTTAATAAAAAACAGGTCTTTGTAACGGATCCCATTGTTTTCCACATGGTGAATCTATGAGCTAATATTTATGTTCTTGATATTTAATCCCTGTTTCAATAGAGAAACAATTTGATTCACTCTTGATTGAAGTTGTAGAATTATAGAATTATAATAGAAAGTTTTGTGGAATGTATAAATTCATAATTTTTATAGATAATAATTACTATTCCTTTGAGTTCAAAGGAGTTTCTGTAGCCAGTATATTCTGATAATCTTTTAAGAAACAGTGCTCCACTACATAGTCAAGTTGAATTTTAAAAAATTTATAAACCGTTGAGCGATAGAGAGAACATCTTAATCCAATCTTGTCCTTTTCTTCTTGGGATTATCAAACTTCCCTGATCCGTGGTGGAATTTTATGCATCACAGCATTAAACGTTTCTCACAGATTTAATAATTATTATTATCATCATAACTTTCTCAACATCAGTCCCGCTCCAACTCCAGCGATTAATTACACACTGCATTTAGGGTCTTGGGACGCAGGTAGATGAATTCTGGGTTGATAGTAAAGTGCAAGTGCACTTTTTCATATGTATTACCCTGTTGAATAAATAAATCAGTTAATAAATTTGTATTATTTCACAGGCAGAATCAAAAATCTTAAGAAGCCACACAAATCCAGAAGTTTAAAATAAAATACCAAATGGTAGCCTTTAGAAAACTCCATGCAGTGACAAAAAAGCATCTTAGCAGGCAGACATAGAAAGGTCAGACTATAAAAATAAATGTTATGCATACTAAAGTAACTGGATTATTGTGGCATCATTAAAATTACTTGGAGGCATCAGAAAGAGCACAGCAAAATATCAAGCTTAACATTATATTCTTTGTTCCACTGTTTATGGCTGTTTTTAATACAGATAAAGGGAAAATATTATTATCAATAACAAGATATATAATTTTGGGATATGTATTTTGCCGACGGTTAGTGATTCAGGTGTCATTTGTGACTGAAATGTTTAACATCTTTACAGCATGTAACTGTAGTGTCATCTTCTGTTCAATTCATTTTCTAATAAATAGCCGAATGAATAATAAACTATACATTTTGCATCTTTCAGAGTAAACAGATAAGATATTTGAAATAAAAGATGAGGAAAGCTCATCTACTTGTCACAAGTGATTAGTTTCCTGTCCTGCAGGAGACGTCTCCTTCAGCTTGGGTTTACATTTCATCAAAGGCTGATAATACACGTTAACCTGTCAAATGCTGTGATTATGCTAACATTTCATATAAAGAGGACATATCTTCATGATCAAAGTGAATGCAGATGAGTAAATGAGGTATATGATAACAGTTTTCATAGAAAAGAGATAAACTGAGTCCTCTGAGGTGCAGTTTACAGTTTTAAAACATGTCTAGAAGGACAGTACAATAAAAAACTGACAGAGACCCTTTTTCCATGAAATGCTATAAATCATCAAGGAGATGCTCTGAGACTTTCTGCCATCTGCAGTGAAAAATAACTTTGGCTGTGAAACAGAAACGTTTTTTCCAAGGGAAATCAGATTGAATTTTCCTAAGGGCTTTTCAGCTTTAAGCTTGGTTCTGCACTAAATCACAGGCTGTCTGAGCGGGAAGTTTGTCTCGTATGAATGTGACACGAAAAAAATGAAGGTAAAAGTAGATTGAGATAATGTTTTAAATTCAGATGATGACATGTGGAGCATAAAGGATCACAGTCAACCAAAACCATGTAAGGGTTAACTGAAAAAATAATGCAACCATATTTGGCATTTACCTAATCATTTATTTACTTTAACACAATTGTTTCATGTTTGCAGAGTAGGTCATAAAACATTTGTGTTAAAGTAACTAAATATGATTCAGTAAATGCCAAAAACAGTTGTATTTTTTTTTTTCAGTGTACTATAAATGTTAGGAGTAAATACTGCACCTCTAAAATGTATAAATAAATATCTGTAATGGCTGATGCTCTGATAAAAGTGGATGATGGTACTGTATGCAAGCTTTTTGTTTTAATATTTAGTATTTAAAGTAGACCTAATGATTATCTTGTAGGCACTGACATCATCAGCTCCAAACAAATAGCATTTATGGTTTTAAATAAACGTCTATTTCCAGATGTTTTAACATCTAAACCTGTGACTTGTGCAAAAAAAACAATTTAACATTGATAAAGAACAGGAAGAAACAATGATGTGAATTGTTAATGTTATAAATTCAGTGTGCACATACATAAAAAAACACGTCATTTGCCCTGAAATGAGGACATGGTGGTTTGTAATGTCCTCTGGGAGCGACAGCCTGCAGCAGAAGCTTTCTAATTTCTCTCACGTATTCTTTGCTGTATTTGAAACTAACACAATTACAGGGGAGCAAATCAGCACCATCAGTGGATCTGGGAGCCAACTTGTTGTTTTGAGCAAGACAAATGTCTCCTTAATTTAACTAAACCCTTTAAGGAAGCACGTCTCAGGGGTGCAAACTGTTGACGATAGCAGAGCTCCAAAGAAAACATAACGTCAAACCGGCAGATCCGACCGCCTTAATTCATCCAAAGTGTGTTGAGTGACCATTTACAAACCCAAACCCTACGTGAGCTTGATTTGACCCAACATGACTGACCCCAGTCCTGAAACTGCAAATCATTGAGTGTTTATCTGACTTACAGTATAATAGCCCTGACCTTACCCTGCAGCAGGGGTCAGTCAAGCCAATAATGAAGCATGCAGCTGATGATAATGCACAGACACAACTCTATCAATCAGACAATTCAGGTGCGAGAAGAAAGACAAGTTTATGCTATGATACTCTCCTTTTATAGGCAGGAATAAGAGTAGAAATCACCCACATGGCCATTAAAACAACCCATATGCAGTTATAATGTGGAATTAATAAAAGCTAATTTATCATCCTTTTTTAAACAGCTTACACATGCAGACTACTAGCTTTAAAAAAGAATTGAGTAGAAATCTGTAGGAGCTCAACAAAACATAAATTATTAACTCTGCCAGCATACACAAAGCATTAGGTGCCATCATCATGCTTAACTGTGGTGAGTGTGTTTTCTTGTCGACTGGAATTATTAGTTTTATGCCAAAAAAATTGATTTTCGCCTTGGTCAATACAATCCTTCTCAGACCATTAACAAAAAAAAGATATTGGAATCAGCCTATTTATCTTCAAAAAAATCAATATAAACTACAGTAATTATAGGAAGGCCTTAATTGCCTATAAAGATTTTGCTGGTGTTTACTGAAATAGGAAATGATTGCTTTCAATATTTTTGATAAAATGTTAAGCAAAAAAAAAGGTTTTAATTAATATCGTTCTCACATTATTTTATCATCTTTACAAAGCCTCTAATTTTCTTTAAAAAAAAAAAGAAACATCTGGGCTGAATAAAAAAAAACCTTCTATACCTGGTTTGGGTAGATTTAGTAATTTAACATCTGTCACGATACAATAAATCTGACCCCATGGAAGGTTAGCTATGTTAACCAAGATTATATATAGTTTCAACAGGCCTGAAAAGTATTTTTTCATTTATTTATTGGCGTGCATAGAGCAATAGAAAAAGAAGGAAAAACAACAACCACAACAGAGCTGCTCTGGACCTGCAGGTTGCAGGCCCTTAATCTAACACTGATGTAACACATGAAACCCGTGATGCCATTTCAGTACTGCTGAAGCTAAGAGTGCAAAACTTATATCTGAAATCAAAGTAAAAATAGAACTGTAAAAATAAAAAAAGGAAATTGGTCCTAAGAACCAGTCCGGTAAAATGTCTGTGCCACCATATATCATCATAAGTAATTGATCATTATAGCATTATATCTTTTTTATCTGGACCAAAACAGAGGCAAGGAACAGTTCTACAGGGGCACTGACCCCTGCTGGCCCCAGTTTAGAACCACCCATGTTTAGTAGCTTTAAAACAGATAAGATTTTAAAGCACATCAGATCTGTGTCTGGTAGGGTTAAATCTAAGGTTATTTAAAATGAGAGAGGCTCTCTTTGTTCACACGGCAACGTAGTTTCTACTTTTATTCCTTTGTATCAAATCAGGTAGGTACTAAAGTGTCCTTATAAACTGAATGAATTATGGCTGATGCTCATTTTGGACTTTGTTAGTATCTCTATAGAGCATAATCTAAAAAAACATAATCTAAAATGCTTGTGTGTGTGATTCAGTTACTGATTAGAAAGGTAGAGTTGGGGATTTTAAAGCAGGAGTTGAGCCCCGATGCGTCACACTCACTCAGTAATCAGGATCTGATCTGAATTACCTCTGCTCTTCCTCACTGTCAAAGCCTCGCTTCTGCTTCTGTCATTATACTCTTCAGATACTTTTGGTTTTCATCATTTTCTTTCCTCGAGTCTTATTTTTCTCAAGTTAATCCAAAACTCTTTTTTCCAGTAAGCTGTCCTACTCCAAGATGCTCTCCTAGACATTTAGCTTCTATGCTCCACTTTCTCTCCAGCAAGCGATTTAGTTGTAAACTCAGCTCTCATTTCCCCATGTCTTCTCCACACACACATTAAAACGATCTGTTTTTTAACTTTTGAAAACCTTAAATCTAGCTTCAGAAAGCCCTGTGAACTAAAGATCTAAATACATTTGTGGTGTATTAAAGACATTTAGCATTCCATAAAGTCAGTTTTTCCAATTGTAAATCTGCAGACTGTTTTCCTATATTTGTTCAATGAATGACTGTTTTGTATATAACCAATATTGTATTCAAGCGTTGATAAAACCTTACATTCTTGACCCAATTCTGCAGAAGATCCCATGGCAATTCAATTTATTAACAATCAACCCTTTATTTATTTATTTGAATTAGGCAAATCATTTATCATCATATCAGCTTAAAGCATCAATGTAAATATGCCAGAATTAGCACTACAGCTAATTTGCATCAGCTGTCCAAAGGCATGTAAGAACAGTGAACACTAAAGAAGACACTACGGGAGAAAACAGAGTGGATACAAACAGATAAGATGCCAATAACATAAAATTACAGTAAAATGAGGTTAACAGGCCCCAGGAAACAGATCAATTCACCTGTGGACACATGTCTGGTTAGTTTTCAACCAATTTTTCAAGGAGATTTTGAAACTTACGTAGGTTTCACAGCCCCAAAGAGCTGGGTATAATGATGTATGATTAATGCCACCAGTTTCATATTGCAATGTCTGTTTGCAGCTAATTTATAGTCAGCCTTTACTGACATTAAGCCATAAAAGAGATGCAGCTGTTAAAAGACTGAAAGAAAGGAAAAGAAGAGCTTGAAGTGTTTCATTAGGATAAAGTGATGCTAAAGCTGCACTCATCTCACAGGTCAGCCTCAGCCTGGAAGCCTGCCATAGCCTCATCCCTCCAAACTGTCCCCATGTGCAGCAAACAATGTCACACTGTAACCTGAGCATCTTAAGAGACAAAAACAAAATGATCTCCAATCAGACTTTAACTTTACATGCTCTGCATATGAAAAACCTATCATACTGAAAATGCCTTACCGACATTTATGTTTTCCTCTTGCTTTTTCTTTATGTTTATGATTCTGAGAAAAGGTGTGTTTTACACCCTTGTACATAGTAAGTATTTGAATGCTTTGAATAAATAGGGAAGTTAATTTATTGTATTTTTTTTTTTGTTAGGAAAAAGTGAGCAAGTGTTCCTGCTCACTTTTTAGAGCCGATCTTTGGTCGGTGAAATACTTATCTTATGCACTAATTTAAATTACAAATTTTTTTTATTTTAATCTTTGTTCAGTTTGTTGTCATTGTACTTAAACCAAGAAAGTTGATGGTGCATACTGATAGTGTTTGTTCTCATGGAACAATGTAAAACCAACCTTGCAGCTCTGTTTTGGGCACTATTGCAGTTCTAACATTAAAAACCATAAAATACATGAACTTTGGGGAAGTGAATTTAGTTAGTTTGGAAATTGGTGTTTGGTTTGATTGATGTTAAATACTCTCTCTAGTGTGTATTTGGTTGATTCATTTATAGTTGTTTGTCAAATTGTCGGAAATAAGTTGTTTCATTAATAATGGCTCTGACTGTGATACGCTGGTTCCCCAAAGCCTTAGAAATGGCTTTGTAAACGTTTCCAGACTAAATATAGATTTTTTTTTCCATCACTCCTTGAATTTGTTGTTTTAGATCAGAACATCATGAGGTGTTTTTGAGATCCTTCAGTTTGCTTCTTGTTCTTTAACAGGTGCAGTTAATGTAACTTCTGATTCTGAAGGTCTTTCAGTTATTGAGTTTAGGGATAGTGATCAAAAGTGATCACAACACTCCCAAAAATGTAGCTAATCCCAGTTGATTTAATATCAGCAATGGGTTTTACTTTTTCACATAAGGCTAGGATGTTTAGCTGCCTCTGTGCTGACTGAAGGACAGCACAGAGGCACTAATCATGGCTGCACAGGAGCAGGCTTTGAGCACCAGAGCAATAGATGCCCAGATCTACCAAACCAGACAAGACCCCAGGTGCAGACTGTGCAAAGAGGCCCCTGAGACAATCCAGCACATAACTGTGTAAGCTGCTGGCAGGGAAAGCTTACATGGAGTGCCATAACCAAGTGGCTGGAATATTGTAGAGGAACATCTGTGCAGATCATGGGCTACAAACCCCAAGGTCAAAGTGGGAAACACCTCCAAAGGTGGTAGAGAACAACAGAGCCAAGATCCTGTGGGACTTCCAGATACAGAGGGACTGAATGGTAATGGAAAACTAACCAGACATTGTGGTGACAGACAAAAAGCAGAGGGAAGCTGTTGTGGTTGACATAGGAATACCAAGTGACTGCAACATCAGGAAAAAAGAACATGAAAAACTAGAGAAACCAGGGGCTCAGAGGGCTCAGAGAAGAGCTGGAGAAAACCTGGAAGGTCAAGGCATCAGTGGTACCCGAGGTCATTTGGGCCCTCGGGGCAGTGACCACCAAACTGCAGGAGTGGTTACAGCAGATCCCTAGAAATACATCAAACCAGTCCAGAAGAGTGCAGTTCTAGGGACAGCAAAGATACTGCACAGAACCCTCAAGCTCCCAGGCTGAAAAGGTATACTCCAATAAAGATTAAATATGTTATTTAACTTTTAATACAATTGTGGTTTAAAAAGATCCGAAAACTAAACATTTTAGAAAATTACATTAACTGTCAAGCAGTTAAACGGGCCAGGCAAGGGTTAAATAGTTGTCTGCCTTATTGGCCCTGTCTGCAAGATACAGTCAGACTGCTCTCCAGTGGCAACAGCATGTAAATACAATTTATAGAGGGGAGTCAGCCTGGAAATTGTTGGTGAAAGCCTTGCTAGTCCACCAACAGATTTTTTCCTTTAGTAATGAAATTATGACCTGAATCCGTCAGTTTTTCCTTGTATTCTTGCTTGTGTTCTTCTTTTCATTTAGTCTTTTCTTCTTAAAATGCAACCTCACTTTCTACCTTATGTCCTTCCTTCCTTTCAGATTCGGTTTTGCCAGGCTTCCGACTTTGGAGTATCTGTCAAAAATACACAATCCTTTAATATCATGATACTTTTAAATCAACAAAAAAGGACTAAGATTAAATCTGGTTCAGTCAAGTATTTTAACATTAAACTTGTGAGACACCCACGAACCCAGATGATGAAAAAAGAGGATTAAAGGGTTTTGATCAATGAAGGCAGCTATATGAACCCAGACACACTTTAAACCGTAAAAAACACAAGCAGAAATGAGCCAAATACTGCTCCTCCTTTCACCGGTTTCATGTAGAATGTTGCTGAACTGAATGGGAATGACATTGAAACAATATTGATTGTACCGGTATATATCTGTGTCCTTCCTGATGAAGTGTTTTGTAGCCTGGAGCTGGGAATAAATTGCATTTGACAAACTGTCACGTTCATTGGCAGAACTGGGTGAACACACTGACATACATAAGTACATGAAGAACCAGCATCCAATATGAAAGTAACCAGATTAATGTGAGAGTTCAACGTAGAAAAAGTTGAAAATAAAACAACAAAAGAAAAAAACTAAATCAGTTCTTAGTTAAAAGGAATTCCCGATAATTAGTTGAGTAAAGAAGCAAACAAATGCAAATGCCTTATAACTGTTTTGTTTTATATTTAAAACTCATAATTAAGACTTTCTTGTTTTTCTCATGTGAAATGGAAAATAAATTATCGCCCCTGATTGAATTCACTTAAAAAAGGAGATTAGTGAAAACAGTCATGGAGGCACTTTTCTCAGAAATTAAGTGTCCACATTAATCTAAAATGAATTCAATGATGGATGGGATTCCTGCCCCCACCCCCAAAAAAATGAAAAATAAAAATTGAAAAGTTTTCCTAAGATTGAAAACAAACAGGGATCACTCTGTCTGCCCTGTTCTAAACTAACTAACAAAACAAACTCGTCTCAAAGCAGGCACTGATAAGCACCAAATCTTTCGGAGAGACCAGGCGTCATGGCACCAAGGGTCCAATTACTTCATGTTTGACATTCTGTTGGACAATAACCTGATTTAGCCCACAAAACAAAATGTGTGATAGCTAAAGGTTCTGGCCTGAACTATGATTATATTAAAGCAGGTCAGCAATGCTGAATGTTTACTAAAGAACAGGAGAACAAATCTACCAACGCTCACAAAAAGTATTCTTGTATTTTTAGAAATATATGCATCTAATGATGCCTTACTATTTTCAGGTACTATTCCTTTTTTATTTATCTACCTTTACAGTAATCCTATGTGAAGACATCACATTGTCATTTAGACAATAACTCTACAGAATCTCATACAAGCCAGAGTTTTACCAAGGATCGCCACCATTTTAAGAAAAACTTAATAGTGTTCCTTTCAATTAGGAGGCAAATAAGCAGACATCAATTAATGGACACTTACTAATTGGTCATCATCGGTGTGAGCGACACTATAAAATCAAGAGTTTGGTTAATTTGTTAAATTGGGGCACACAGGGGTTTGGCTGCAAAATGTAAGGGTAGAAATTAATCAGAAATCATTAGAAAGGCAAGTTTGTTTAATGTGGGAAATAAGGTGAACTCATTTCACAATTATTTGGGGTTCACTATTGTGTTGAAAAGCCAAGGGTAGAAACATTCAAGATGGCTCCATTCATCACAGAAAATTCAGGAGAGGTGGTGCAATGACTAAAGAAAAACCCGAGAGCAAAAAGTTCCATCTTAGACTCGGATCAGGGATAAGTGAGCATTAGTTTTTGCTTTTGTTCATTTATTAAGTCAACCAAGATGAAAGAATTATTTCTGGTTGTTTCTAAGAGTTGGAATAGAAAAGCCCATAGCAATGAAAGATGTATTTAATAAACCACCAGAGTTTTGTAACAACATCATCTGAAATGAAGAGTTGTTTGGCCTTAATGCAGAGCCCAATTCAGCAGAACCCTTTGACTCTAACTCTGAAGGGCAGCAGGAACCTCTGCTGCTTCCTGATTATTATAGTGGTTCCACGCCCATAATTTAAGATTAACAGTGATAAAACTTTTTATTTTTATTTTGTTTCTTTTAATTAATGAAAAGCTTAGCATTTTGTCTGTTATTTGGAATTATTTTCTCACTTTGCATTCATTTTAAAACACATTTACTCCAATATTTTTTAATCCAGGATGAGGTGATGATTTATTAGCTGTTAAGATTATTTATCTTTGTTGACATGCCTCTTTGTTTTCTGTTCTGTGTTTGTAATTTATCCTGGGTACCACTGCCCGTTGGTCTTTTTTTTTTTTTTTTTTGCTTTTTTTTTTTTTGTGCTTCATTAACCAAACAGTTCAATAGGTTGAT
>NW_015150739.1:611976-634912 GCF_000732505.1 Cyprinodon variegatus
AATATTGATGAGGATAAGTCAGTCACTGGGCTGCATGGAGTTCTCCCTGTTCTCCCAGAGCATTCATGGGTTCTCTCCGGTTGCTCCGGTTTCCTCCCACAGTCCAAAAACATGACGTTTAGGTTAACTGGCTTCTCTAAATTCTCCTTAGGCGTGAATGTTTGCATGGTTTTGTATCTGTGTTGCCCTGCGATAGACTGGCGACCCGTCCAGGGTGTACCCCACCTCCCGCCCTTTGCCTGCTGGAGATAGGCACCAACCCCCTCGTGACCCCAGCAGGGATAAAGCATGACAGAAAATGGATGGATGGAAGTCAGTCAGTCAAAATTATAATCATGGCATCAACGCCCATATGTTTCCACCCACTAATCAATGACTGTAGTGAGCTTTGTTTAGATGTTCATGCAGCTGGGCTCCAGGAATTAGATGTTCCAGCAGCAGTGAGGACAGACAGGAGAAAAGATGAGGAAACAGACTGATATCATCAAGGCATGGATGCTGCTTCTTACCATGTGGTTCCAGATTGAGGCTGCTGCAGGTAAGCTGCTACTAAAAAACACAAAAACAAAAACTTATCAGGGTTTGATTGAAACGAACCAGTTAATATTGAAAAGGAGGCTTTGATGCAATGTAGCAAGCAAAGACAAAAAACAAGGGATGTTTAATATCTTTGGATTGAATGACAATTAAATGCACGTTGTGTCTTTAAAAGTGAGTGAAAGAATTCAAATAATTGGAATTGTGTCAAATATATTTACAAAATATCTTTACAAAAAGATTTGCGTAACTTTTACTATTAATTAAAGATTTCTGCTCTCTGTTGACTGACTCACTGGAGCCTCATATGCAGGCAATGCATTCAAAATGCGCTCTGTCTGCATGAAGTTTGGGGAAGGAAGTGTCAAACATTTATGAGAATCAAAAAGAGGAACCAGAATTTTTTCCTGACACAAATCTATGCTCAGATCCATGCGGTTTGTAAAATCACCCAGTCCAGCATTGAGAAAAGGCCGCAGGAGGAGGGACAAAGATTCAATTAATCATGACCCACAATCCTTCATTATTCACACACAGAGGGCAGCTGGGCTGATCAATGCCATGGATTTTCATGATACTGCTCCACTATCTGCCCTAATAAAAAGTCACATGCAACTTGCTGGCAGGTTCTGAATGTAATCTGAGTTCTGGGTGTGACTTGCACTAACTTCTCCAATTCCTCAATTTTTTTCCCCCTCCTTCTCTGGTAATAGGCCTGCTGAAAGTTGAGCTAAGCCAGGACGAAGGCATTGAAGGTAACACCATCAGCCACTCAAAAGTCCTGGTGCAGCGTCTGGAAGCCCTGCTGGTTCAGGGGAATGGAAGTGATGTGTCTCTACGTGTGGAGACGCCCAATGCAGATGAAGTGAAGATGATCCAAGCTCACTCCTTGGTGCTCTCCTTGCAGAGCCCAGTGTTTGCAGGGATGCTGCAGAGCCACAACAGCAGCACTATGGTGCTAAGAGAGAGCTCGGACTGCGCCGCTGTGTTTGACAAGTTCATCAGGTGAGGCCAGGGCTGCGAACCCCCAATCCATCCCATCAGAAGAGCCAAACTAAGCCATCGTGACATGCAATGGTCTGCACATTGCCTTACACTCAAAGTCAAGAAAACCTATGCAAAATTCAACAGAAAACTTAACAATGTGGGAAATAGCTGAGCTGCTCACTGAGGTCGTCTCTGGTGCAACTATTGCAAGAGACAGAGTAGAGTCAGTAATCAATAAGATCAATAACAAAAAAAAAGATTCATTTTACAAATATGCACATGAGGGTGCATTTGCAATCAAACAAGTGAATGTTGTAAAATATTTCTATGCTATAACTTTAGTTATTTAACATAGGAATTTAAGCTAATTGAGATGTCAGTAGCTATTGGTAAAGAACAAGAATTTGAAAAACCAAACTATGATACATGCTTTTTATGTCATCCACGTGTAAATAGTAACTGAGAAAAAAATAGCATATTTCTTTAACATTTTTGTGATGTTTTAGTGGTGACTAGATTCTAAGAAATAATTACTTAGAATTCTGGAAAATGGTTCAAAAGTATTCTTTACATTTTTTTTTTTTAAACTGAGTTTTTTTTTTTTTTTTTACTAACTTTCATATTTCAGCCTATTTGGTACTGTCTGGAATTTATGATGCATTGTACTGGGTTTATAGTTGGTCATCAATTACAGAGGTCACGACAACTACTGACAGGAACAGGGTATTTTTTCCAGGACATAAAGGAACGAGCAGCATCAATTTTTCCATTTATTGGAATGTTATTTTATCTTAAAATAAGGCAGCCTTTCTTAAATTTATGAGTCACTTACATGTTATAATAGAAGTTAGAGCTACTTGAAAATAATTTAAGGGTTAATGGTGCAGGGTTTTGAGAATGAAGTTACTGTCCCAGGACATATAGGTTGAGCTCTCTGGAGCTCATGGGGGATTTTCCTTAACTTACAAATTACTTTCCTGAAATTTCTCTGTTCTTAAAGCATAATTTCTGGAAATCTGTTGGCCAGTTCCTTAAACTTGTGACTTTTTTTCTTGAGCATATATAGTACTTTTCAGTAAGATAAGATAGACTTTATTGATCTCACAATGGAGATATACACCTGTCACATCGGCCCAATAGTCAAAAAGAAGTTGCAAAAAAGAGGAAAGGGTGCATGGGATATACTGTATACAGTGTGTCCACATATATATTTATATATGATAGCTGAAGTCTCTTATTAAACAGGATTATTGCACAGGTTGTTGCACAGTGTAATAATTAGGGATTTATATAAATAGGTATTTATATATATAGTTATTTCACAGGGTATTAAATAGGTATTTATATAAATATTATCTTTAATATCATAAGAATCACTTTTGTTGAGCTTACCCAGTGTCTTAGATTCTACATGGCAGCTTTTGGAACTTGGCTGTATCTTGGATAACAGTCTACTTCCCAAAATGTATGTGTCACTTTCTGGAAATTACAGTGTTCCTTTCATGCAGCATATTGTGAAATGTTGTATGGAGTTTTTTTTTTTTTTTTTTAAGTTATGGTACTTTCCTGAACATAAAAGTATCTCCTGAAACTTATGGTGCAATTTTCAAAAATGTATGAATATTTTCCCCAAAAGGTGTGTTTTAAGTACTTCCATTACACATGTTTGAGACATTTTGAGAATATACACTTTACTTTTCTTAATTTACGTATTAAGTAATGTATGGCCTACTTTCCCAGGACTTACAGTTGTGCTTTCGATACCACACAGGTTAGCTTTTCTTGAATGTACAGCCTAATTTATCAGTAATTCCAGTCAATGAAATTGAACCTAAAATGTACCCTCTTAAAATCTTAGTGCATATTTTTCCATACCACTGTAAAAAATGCTTCAAAATGAATACTCAACCTCTCCTATTTAAAGTTACAACCCCAGGGTCAATTATGGTCAAGGGAAAGAAACCAAAACCCAGACTTTAGGTTTATCAGTTCTATGTTTATTGTTTTTTTTTTGTCCCTTTATGCAACAAATGTAAAAATGAACAACCAAAAGTACCAAGAGCACACCAGAGCTGCAACTCAAAGTTCTTAAAAAACACAAACTGATCTTTGGAGTGATTTAGGGCAACACAAATTAACTTCAAATCAATTAAGTTTATTTGTTTAGCACCAATTCACAACACATGTCATCTCAAGGCATTTTGCAGAGACAATCCAACAAGATCATACAGTCAGATTGATTAGAAGTTTTCTATATAAGGAAAACCAGCTGATTTCATCGACTCATTGACTCGACAGCAATCCCTCACACCAATTTGCAGCAAACATCTGAATATAGCTAAATGTAAAAAAAACATGTTGATCCAAAGCTAAATGAGTTAACAAAACATATAGCACATTAGAAGATCACAAACACTACGTGTCACAACAAGAGCAGCTATGAAAGGCTATCAAAACCACCAAGCATAGAGGAAAGGCAGCACAATAATTGGCAAGAATAACTTAGTATGACTATTATTATGGGATGGGTTGGGATTCTTTTTTTGTTAATTACTCAAAAAACAGTACCGGTAATATAACATTTTTTCAATGTTTTATGGACTACAAACACAGACAAAAGTAGAGATTTGGTCATTCTATTAGGTTTCTCTCAATTTCAACTGTAAACAACAATAATGCATACCAGTCCTTTGCTTTGGGTTTCTACTATGATAATGTTAGAAAATGTAGTGTTTTAAATGAACTAAAAGGTTTTAAGATGCATTATGAAAAATGTGATATCCAGTACTCCGGCTACCTCCCACAGTCCAAAAACATGACTGTGAGGTTAATTGGCTTCTCTAAATTCCCCTTAGGTGTGAGTGTGTGTGTGAATGGTTGTTTGTCCTGTGTGTCTCTGAGTTGCCCTGCGATGGACTGACGACCTGTCCAGGGTGTACCCCGCCTCTCGCCCATTGACTGCTGGAGATAGGCACCAGCACCCCTCACGACCCCACTCGGGACAAATATGTCAGATAATGGATGGATGGATAATATCCAGTTAAATAGAATTTAAATAGGTCTACCTTAATTAGAAATGGATCATTTAAAGCAACGAACCCACCAAGGATTATTAACCCAGCTTTAAAGCTCACCTGAGGCACTTTTCACCTTTAGCTTACAATCCTTGATATCTTTGGCGTTTCATTAAATACAGACTACTGCCTACTTGTACAGCAATAAATCTTGAAAGATATATTTATATATATGTGTAACGTTTTGTCGTTCTGTGGGTCAGCGTTGAAGAAGTTAATTGGATGTCTTTTTTTCTTAGATATCTGTATTGTGGAGAAATTTCTCTTCGTCTTGAACAGGCCACTCCTCTGCACAAGCTGGCCACCAAGTACCAAGTGCAGAGTCTCCAGCAGGGTGTCACCCTCTATATGACCCAGAATCTGGCTAGAGACTCCCCCTCAGGTCATGTGGCAGGCTGGTATGAGTATGCTCTGCAGACAGGGGACATTGACCTGAGGGATAAATGTCTGCAGTACCTGGCCTGGAACCTGTCTGCAGTGCTGCAGAGCGGAGAATGGGTGACCATCAGCAGCCAACTGCTCATGACACTGCTGCAGCGCTCTGACCTTGTCCTCCAGAGTGAGATGGAGCTGTTTGCAGCTCTGGAGGCCTGGATTATCAATAACGAGCCTGATGGTTTGACTGTGGAGAATGCATTAAGAGCTGTACGTTATGCCATGATGCCCCCCAGGGAGCTTTTCCGTCTTCAGACCCAATCTACAGTCCTGGCTCGCTATCAGGAGTCAGTCCGTGACCTGCTGTACATGTCCTACCAGTTTCACTCTGCCTCGCCACTACAGATGGCAAAATTCTTTGATGTGAATTGTAGCCTTTTTGTCCCAAGAAATTACCTGTCTACAGCTTGGGGTTCACCGTGGATTATCAACAATCCAACACGGGATGACCGCAGCACCAGCTTCCAAACTCAACTGGGGCCCAGCAGCCACGATGCCAGCAAACGAGTGACCTGGAATGCCATGTTCTCACCACGCTGGTTACCTCTCAGCATGAGGCCGATGTACACAGAGACTGGTGCCATGCAGCCGACTCGTGTTGAAGGAGGGCGCCCTCGCATCATAATCACTCCAGCCACATCCAGTGCAGATTTTGCAGGTGTGAACTTCCAGAAAACGGTACTTGTAATGGCTCAACAGCATGGTAAGCTGTTCGTCAAGCACGTCTACAACTTCCACCAGAGCACGGAGGAAAATGGTGACTTCTTAGCCGAAGCCGACCTGTATCTGCGCACATCTGATTACCTCATTGACAGCTCCCTCTTTCTCCATGTTGTGGTGAAACCATTATACCAAACCCTCATAACCCCTAAAAACTGATCCTTCTAATTTGACCAATCCAGCCCTCATTCATATCTGAATCCTAGCTGGGTCTTCTTTGTGTCTTTTCACATAAAAGTACTGTTTTCATTGGGCAACTAAGATTTTGAGTGTTCTTGTCTGATGACAATATTCAAGAAGGAAATCAGAGTTAAAATCTCATAGCTTGGTGCTGCTCCCAGTTGTTGCACTATCGACTAAATCCCATTGAAAATCCAAAATGCTTAAAAAGCTTTTACAAGGACACCAATGTGGATTAGGAATTCAACAATTATTTAGCCTTTTTTATGATCTTATTTTGAATTATTGACAGTGGGAGGATGAAGAACATCCAGCAGGTTTGTTCAAGCTAAATATTGTTATGGTGCTAATTTCTCAGTCAGTTAGCATTGATCAAATGATTTTTTCTTTAAATACATTGTAACATACAATCTTTTAGGGCTCAAGAAGGAGTGTTATGTGTTGAAACCATATAATATATTTGATCGATAGATCATAAAACAATTGCTTCTCCTGCTTCATTTTTTACCCGAGGATTTGGTTTTATTTTTTCCTTTTCTTTAATTTTATACCCTCTACTTTAAAACAGTAGATGTCTCAAACTTAATCATTTAGTTTTTAGAGTATTGTTGTGTCTGTATATGACCTCATGTTACTTATTAATAAAGGCTTTTACAATTTTGTGTGTGTTGTTGATTATCAAAACTAAAGTGCTTTGCAAATGTATTCACTCTAATTAAACCAATCAACTACATATGACATTGGTATGACGTGAAGGAAAAGGACATACAGTTTCTAAAATGTTGTACACATGAAAATAAGTGTGGTATGCATTGTATTCACCTCATTCAGTTTAATAACTGAAACTAAAGTGTTATTTGTCAAAATGCCTAAATATGAAAAACATTGAATCCAGGGGTAATTTAACGCTTAAAATAATGACAGCTGTTCTGCAAAAAACATTTGAGAACAAACGGAATGATGAGAACGTAGTCAGAGCTGGTCACAGAGAATATTTTAGAGACATCTATAACACAGTTAGGTTACAAAGCATTGTCCCGAGGTTTAAACATCTCATTGCACCGTTCAATCCAGCATTAGAAAAAGGATGAAAAAAGGCAAGACCACATATCTATCCCGGCCTTGACCATCCACCTAAACTGACAGGTTTAGCAAGGAAAGTTTGATCAGAGAAACGGCCAAGAGGTCCATGTTAACTCATGAGGAGCTGCAGAGACCATGAGCTGCATAGAATCTGGTAAATATGTGTGGACGTCATTATGGAGGTTAACCTGCTGGAAGCTCTAAAAGACTTCAGAAAAATGAAAGAAAGAATCCTGAACTTAGAACCCAACAAACAAATTGTTAATTATGTTTTAGGACTCAAAAAAAAGACCTAATTCTGATTTTTATAGTAGCTGTGAGAATGAAAACATAAAATTCAAGGGAAAAAAAGACAGATTAGGGGAAGTGTTTTTAAAATCCACTTAAAATTAAATTAAAACTAAAGCAATCTTTAACACTCTTATTCAGACACATTAAAATAATAAATGCATTTTTATTTAGCAGGTTTAGGTAAATCTATATTTGATAGATGTTGAAAATAATGTAGACAAAAACACAGCAAACCCTTTTTTAATTTCATCTCATGTTTGTTATTCTTTTTCAAATATAACAAGAAAAAAAAAATAATTAAAATATATTTTTGACCAAAAAAAAAGAATAACTCAGCTTGATTAGAAAATTTAGCTTTTTTTTTTTTTTTTACTATCTTTACCCACAAGAAGAACTTAATATATTTATAAATATATTATCAATTTAGCAATATACTTAATAATAATATAAAATGTCAAATTTCATTAATTAAATAAATAAAAGATAAAAACAAAACAAAAATTATACTCATTTTAAATTTTGGCCAATAGTGTATTAACATTTTCTATTTTTCAGTTTATTTTCTAAATACACAGATGCCATTTTATTTATTTGTACTTTATTTTCCTAGCAACCTTTTTTGATATATATATAAAAAAAATATTTAATTTGACATAAAACAACTCATCAAAATTTTATATAAGGGTTATCATTCGCTACTGAGACTTAAAGATTTGATCTCTTTCTTCGTATTTTTTAAAATAATTTAGTTTGAATAATAATAATAACAGATTTGTCGTTTTTTTCATTTATTTATGATCTTTTTATAAATAGATATAGTACTTATAACCAAACAATGAATAAAGAGATAACAGAAGGTACCTGTGTAGGAATATAGAATGGGATTTTTTCTCCCCCAGCAATTTTAAGTAAAAACATTAAAAGCACCTTTTTGCACATTTAACTTTGATCACAGAAATCAATATAATTTAAAAGTAAACATTGAATTATATAAACTAAGCCTAAAATAGATGCCCTCAAGGTAATCTTGTTCTTGTCAAAGTTAATTAGCAGATATTATAGTTAGGTTATTATTACTAGATTTGGACCCTTTACTACTGAATTTGTTCTTTTTTTTTATCCAAAACTTTATTGAAAAGTTACAAATAACAAAACATTGATAAAAAATATCACAACATATAGAATAGTATCTCCAAAATAAGTGTTCAATCCTCAATTTGTTCTTGTAAAGGCAATAATTCGCTTCATGGCGTCATTGCTCAAATATAGTGAAGGGCGGGGCTTAAGCGGGTTCACATATTTGTCATTTAAAGGGTGACATTTTCACATTTTCAATTTCGTTTTTCTCTAATCTCAAGAGTGAAGATATATAGATAGTTATGAATGTAAATTTTAAGCAGTAAATATCATATAATTTAAAAACTGTTGCTCAAATTTTATTTTTTGTTTTTATTTTTATAAACTATATTTTATTTTCAACAAAAAAAAATCTAATTTAAAAATGGAAATTAAATATCGTTATTTAGATTTTTTTTCTTTTGTTTTAAGACATGTTAGGGCGTTAAGATTGTTTTAGATTGTAGTAAAACTTGATTGTTGTGTCATTAAAAGCTTCGCGCCGTTTTATTTTCTCGACTCAATTTCCCATAATCCTTTTCGTCGCAAAGCAGGAAGAACGTCGTCTCGCAGGGGCTCACTCTGATCCAAGTTAGGAGCTTTCAGCTGCCAGCCTTGGCTCATCATGTAAGTGCTGCGGAGAATTCTTTGCAGCGCATTTGCAAAATTATCCGTTTTCCCGACGACCGCGCGGGCTGTGCATCCGTACCCGCGCGCCGTGCACGGACACGCACGCCTCGGACCCAACAAGCCTCCAAGTGCATGAAGATCGAGGCTTGTATTTTGCATCTTTGTTGCAAAGCAAGCCGCTAAAGCTCCAGTACGAGGGCGATGGAGGGAGGGAGCGAGAAAGAAGGCAAAGTCTTTTGTGCTTCCCCTCCCCCTCATCAAAGCAGAGGGGAAATGCCTCAGCCAAAGGGAGGTAAGAACATGAAGCTGATATGTGCAAAACTAGCCTCATGCAATCACAGCTGCACGGACTGCAACGTGCACGGCTGTAGCCCGAGCACGGCCGGTGCATTTTAAAGTTACAAGGCTTAGGAGGGTCAGTTGCATTTCCTGTTTGAGATCTTCCCCTTTGCACAGTTCCTGGTAAGACGATGCTGTGTGCTCTCATACTGACGCTAATAGCAGTGCACAGCCAGGGGATGTTGGGCATAGTCACGAGAAAAGACAAGGACACTTGAACTCTTTTTAATCAACTCCGCACGAGTTGATGCCACTGCTCAAGGTAAATCCTAAGTGCTATGTCATGCCCAGGGCCAAAAGTGTGCAGCTTTGTTGCAGGAGAGTGGCACAACCTGCAGCTGTCAGTGTTCAGATTTTTTTTTTTCCTGCAATTCTTCAAGACAAAATAGAAAAAAAGATCTATAAATAGAAAGTTGGCTTTAAGGAGGTGGAGAGCTGAAGAGCTGCACAGTCTTTTAAAAGTCTGCAAGGGAAAGGGTGTCAGCTGCTGTGTTTTTCCAGGATACTGGATATGAGTGAAACACCTGGGAGTGCACCGATGTGCAGCATGCTTGTCACACTTTGACCCCAAAGTCTTGCAGCTTTCAGCAGCTACAGGCCCCCAGACTCTCAGCTCTATGGGACCTTCAGTGCAGACAGTTTGCATGTAGCTCTTAGGGGGGGAAACAGCTGCAGTAAATGCAGCTCAAGTTTTTTTTTCCGTCTTCCTCCCCTCTGTGTTTTCCCAGAAGTCCAAAGTGAGGCTGGTTTATTGCACAACATGCAGAGTGCACACAGAACACACTGACTGCAACCTAGAGGGGGGGTTGTACAGGTAGGAGAGAGAAAGTCCCAGATGGTCAGGGCCTGTTTATCAGCTGCAGTCAAGTGTCCACCCACCTACACAGAGGAACTGTCTTGTTGCAACCAGCTCATCCTGTGATGAATAATGCACACGTTTTATTTATGTTTTGTACATGAATGAGTCGGTCAGGGGCTTTCCTGAGAACAGAAGTGGGTTTCGGTTGTCACTCTGCTGACGTCGTACCGTGCATGAGGCCCCTGAGCTGCCTAATCTATCTTTACAGATTTTTCTTTCATTTCAGATTTTGTTTGCAGAGATCTAAAAGAGAACAAAATGGTGCTGGCACTGGAAAAAATGCTTCCAATGATCACCTTAGGGCCAAACAGCTGCAGAGACATTATCAGTGCTTTGCAAAGAGTAGTTATGAGTAAAATATACAAAAAATAGATTTGTTTTCTGCAGCTCCTCCAGTGCGAGATATTTCAAATAAAAAGTAACTTGATTTGGAAATCTGGAATTAAAAAAAAAATTTTTTTGCCATTGTAAGTCACTTCGTGGTTATTTATTCCGGCTGGAGGGCAGCACGTTGGTGTGGTGGTTGGCCCCATCGCCTAACAACCAGGACCTTTCTGTGTGGAGTTTGCATGTTCTCCCTGTGTCTGTGTTGGTTCTCTCTGGGTTCTCCGGCTTCCCACAGTCCAAAAAAAATGCATTTTAGGTTGATTTGACATTTTAGGAGTAAGTTTGTGTGATTGTTTTTGCATGTTTCTGTGTGGCCCTGCAATGGACTGTTGGACCGTCCAGGGTGTGCCCACTGATCTCTATTTATTTTCTGGATCTCTGTGTCACTACCTGATCCGTACCGGAAGCACGATCAGTGCCATCGGCTCATTTGTAAATGTGCATATACATCTGGGTCTACCTTGATTTTAATTTGTAAAAAAAAAATTTAATTACATTTTTCCCTCCTTAAAAATAGTAACCGTACTAAACTATAATGTGTTAAAGGTAAATAATGACAAAATAAATGAATTAAAATCCTTTCTGTTTTATTGGTCATCTGTGCCCGATCTGTGTCGGAAATAGAATCCTACGCTACTTCCGGGAGCACATTTTTTCTGCTTTGTATTTAAGCATAAATCTAGATTTTTCAAGTTTCATTTTTTCCATTCATGTTAACCTTATGATGCACAATCTAAAGAAAGACACAACTAAAATGCAGGTAAACATGGTTTAATCATAATTTGCTGGACTACTCTGAGCATGTCCGATGATGACGTCAGACAAGCACTTTAACGGAGAAAATATAAAAAGCATCAAATTCTCCATATATATATATATCCCATGGACCTTTTTTTTCTTATGCACATTCTTCTTTGACTATTTGAGCTGATGTAATGAGTACATTAGTCTATGGTGAGATCAATAAAGTCAATCAATCCATATCCAGAGAATAAATGGAGATCAGTGGATGTACCTCACCTTAAGACCATTGACTACTGCAATAGGCTCCAGTCCCCCCCGTGACCCCTTTAGGGAATAAGCGATTATGTTGATGGATGGATGGATGGATGGATGGATAATCTGGCTAGTAAAGAAGAAGAGTAACAAATCGTAGTGCTGATATGTTGCAGTTTGCTCCACCTTCTACTCAACGTTGATTTAAAAGCTGGCGCCAAGCGCACAAAATATAGAGAACATTGCATCAAAAATAAAACTAGATGAAGAGCTAAAGCTATTTTTAATTGCTTTAAATAAATATTCTTTTACAGGACCTTTTGTCGCAGTTAGTATGATTTAATTTGTTGGTACCATGATCCATTAATCCATCCTCTCCCATGTATAGTCATGGGAGTGCCGTTGCGTATTTTGATCAGTTAATTTGAAGGGAGACTTCACAGGCCAGGGATCCATAGTCTGTTTAATATATTTGGTAATGGTTTATGCTTAAAGAAGGAAAAAGTTCAGCAAAATCATTAGGAGTTTCTTCTGTGTCTTTAGGAAAACCATTTTTAGTAAATTTAAGTGATACGTACGAGTCAGTCACTTCTTTTCCTGTGATGTTTTTATCCCGGCTGTTATAAAAGGAACAATTCTATAGGCCTTAAAATCAACAGCCTTATTATTATTATATAGAAAGTTTGCCATTGATTTGTTTGCATATTATTAATCAATCTAATGCAATCATTTACAACTCATTCAGCTTAAGGAAACTTTTTCTTTTTTTTATAAAAAAGATACACTTAAATCACCTGTACATTCTCACCCAGTATGGTTAAAGCGTATCTTAAAGACGACGAGGTAGTTTGATATTTTCATTCTGCTTAAATCTAATTAGATTATTTAATTGATGTGGATCTATGTCTTGTCACCCTAGTATTTTATTCTTGGAAAAACAGTAAGCGGTTTTGTAGGGAAACAAGGCAATCCCTTGTAAAGCCTGTAAAGCAATGACAGCATTTTAAAAGTAAGACTCCTGAGCAGAGGTAGCATTAGACTTTTTTTGTCTGTCAATTTGACTGAAAAGGTCAGGGGATTTCCATCTCACTTTTTAAAATCTTTATTACTATTATTTCTGATAAATTGGACTTTCTGAAGCATTTATTTTCATTATTTCAATTAATATCCAGTTGGGCTGAAATTATTAATCGAATTACGGTAACGGATTTCTGAAATAACTGTCAACTAATTTAGCAAATCCATATTATTGTGAACTAGAGTATAGAGACTCTAAAACAGGATTTTTCAGTAAAACTATTAAATATCAGAACGGCTTGCCATAGATGACATTACTGTGAAATTATTACAGAATTTTTAGGGTCCGTCAATATTCTCTATCCAGAACTCCTCAAGTGCAAAAGTTTTAGTTTCACCTGGTTTAAATTCTATAAAAAAATTCCTTTAAGCAACCTTTTGCTATTAGATTATTAGTTGATTAGTTTAAAAAATAATCGACAGCTTAATCGATTAGCAAAATGATTAGTTACAGCCCAAATATTCAGTCTGAACAAGCTGAATAGAGAACTTCAGGTTAATTTCTCTGTAGTCACAAAATAAACTATGAATGTGTTCATGGTTACAAGATAAAGATATTATGAAAAAAAGGATGGCACTGAAAGAAAAACGGATAACCTGCTGTGGCCTTAACACATGGTCTCACAGCTTCCTCCTGCTCTGCATGGACCTGAATAGTGCAATGACTTGTGTATATTTAAATGTCTGAAGTTGCATTTTGTCATCTTTTTTGGGACTTTTGCCTTGGAAACTCACTGTTTTTGTTTTTTATACTGTTCTGGAGGCTGAATCTGCGCTCTGCCGCCAAACTGTAGACTAGAATTAAAGCACTACTTCGACCAAAGTTTTAAAATATCTGAAAATATCTCCAAGTGAAGTGATCAGAAGTTGGCAAAACTCTAAATAAGAAACTTCCTGATCCGACAAGGGCTCCATCCAAATTGTGCAGAATGGTAAGGACACTAATGCTTGGTTTATGCCTGATGTGTTCACGAGATCCGGCCAGAAAGGGGGGAAATGCAATACAGTATAAATGCTGCATATGTTGTGACGAACGGCTCATTTTCCATGCGGATTATACAGTAGTCAAGCATAATTGCGCTGTAATTCCATTAAAGACTTTTTGTTGGAGAAAAAACACCACCAAAAAATTAAACTCTGAGCCACTAGTACAAAAAAAGGGTTGAAATAAAATTCTACATGCAGCTATAATCAGCTTCATTGGCTTCATCAAAAAAAAAAAAAAAAAAAAAAATGGATAAGGGCCAATAGTACAAACTTGCTTGTTTTTATTAGGGCTGAGACAATTAATTGTATAATTATATATATTAATTATCCTGATAAATAATCATCAACTAATTTAGTAATTGATTAATTGTTTACTGGAATATAGAGACTCTAAAACATGCCTTTAGCTGACAGAGGAACCCACTTAGAGCAGTAATTATATCAAAATTGTTTAAAAATATTAACATGTTAATTTAAGATAACAAAAACCTATTTGTCTGTGAATATGCTCTATCCAGAACTCCTCAAGTTGAAAAGTTTTAGCTTCATCTTATTTGATTTTGCAAAAAGTCTTCTATAAGGAACCTTTTTAAAATAATCGATTTGCAAAATAATCGTTAATTGCAGCCTTTGTTTTTATTGTTGCCATGTAGCTGTAATGTAAATAACTGTTTTTTTGTCCTTTATCTACATGAGGTAACTTAAACTGGTCTTTTTTATTATTTTTGGCTTCTTGAATGTTTTTTTGTTTTTTTTCCCTGGAACCTTTTACTTTTCCATACTTTGCATTATGCTTCAATTGTCAGGTCAAAGATGTAGGATTCCCACACAGTCTTTAAAAAAAAGAACCTGGAATTTTGCATGGAAGATTGTATTACTTTCCAGGCCTGGATTATTATGAAAAACATGAACCAAATGCAGTTCAGAAACTTTACTTATTTTTCGTTCTCTATATGAGATGCTTACTATATGGTGCTGGATAAGTATTGTGCAGATTTTACACATTTTTATATTTCAAGTTACATTTTCAACCTTGAGAGAAAAAGAAGACTGCAAATAAAAAGATTTATTGAGATAAGGAAATGCAAGTCTTTGGCGCTCAAACCCCGGCAGAGGGTGTAGGTGCTGAATTTTGTTAGAGACGTCTTTTCCCCTCTGACACTGGTGGTTGAATGGAGGCTGGAGAACGACAGGAGCCGTGGAGAGGCCAGTGGGTTGCAGTTCGGCTGAAATAGTAGACAATCGTTGGTGACGGAAGTAGAACGATGACTCTTGAACAATGATACTATTAAATGTTAATAAAAATAAAAAAACAGGAAATTTGAATCTGGAAAATGTGCACATACCGTACTCTGAAGACTGTTGCTCAAAGATGAATCTGTTGTGCGATTGTTTTTTTTATGTTATTTCTAAGTTTATTTTAGTTTTTTTTTTTTTTTTATATAAATCAGTAGAGGTTCTGCCATAGTTATGACTCGGATAAAACTGTCTTCACAAGAGCTTTACATCAAGCTGCTCCGTTCTGCTTTTGCAATCTCCAGTTTTGGAACCTCTTGAGGCTTAAAAAGCAGCAGGCCCCATTTGTTCATTCAAGGCTTTCTAAGTTTTTGGGAAGCCAACATGTAGCTTTAGTACCACAGAAGGAAAACATGCACATTGAACCGAAGTCTCCATAGCTGAATGGCTGATTTGTGTGCAGCAGATTTATGAGTTACCTCATGGCTCACCTGAATGACAGTTTCACTGCTGTTTTAAAGTATTTTCTGACTAAATAGAAGGGGTAACTTCTCTTTTTAAACGTCTTCCTTGTGTCTTTGCTTTTCACCAATGGGAAATAACTTCAAGATTCAATGCGATCAGCTGAGCGCCTCATCTCTTCTGTCAATGGAAGGTAGAATGAAAAACTTTAGGCTTGCTGCGAAAGAAAAATGGATAGTGACACTATGTCAGATAAGCTGACAGCAAAAAACTGTAGATTTAAAAAAAAGTGTGCATTACTCCAGTGTTGTATTTGACACACCTTGATGATTTAAACCAGCATATGCCTGACCTATGGAAAATTTGGCAAAACCGCTGGCATACGTTGGATAAGTTATGGGTAGGCTTTGTATAAGTTATGAGCACGCTGAAACATGCTGGCACACGTCGACATAAGGCGAATTTGTCTAGAAATTTTGAGCATGCTTAAAATTCCCCAACGTACACCAGTGTATGCCATACATGGATAATAAGTTACGGGTAAGTTATCTGATCGTTGACATACATTAAGGGTGGGTTACCGATAAGTCGTAGCGTCCAGCTTATCCAAAACCTATGAGTAACTTCTCCTCCTGACTGCATTCCCATCATGGTGTGAGTGTGAAGGTGAGTGTGATGAATTATTTTTTTTTTCTTATGCAGACCGGCCGCCTCTGAGCAGCTTTAACTGATGCTTCGTAATGCTTATGGGCATTATGCTGCTGTGCGTTATGCATAAGTTTGGCTGTCGTTGGACATAAGCTCTGGACTTGTTATGAATACTCTAGGTATACACCCAAAATAAAAAAATACATAGAAAGTTCAATATATACTAGTGTTTTAGTAGATTTGGGGACATCAGGCATACGCTGGCTAAATCGGCAAGGTGTGACAGGGCCCTTAGATTTAGTCTTAGTCTTGGTCTTCAGGACTAAACTATTATTTGTCTTATTCACATTTTTAGTAATTAAAATATGTGATAGTTTTAGTCGTTTTAGTTTTTGTCTAAAAAAGTTTACAAAAGTTAACAAAAAATTTAAAATCTTGAATAACATCAGATTCTTTACCAGACTGACAGCTCTAGCCTAGATACTACAATTGCTGGGTAAAAATCTTTGATTTATGAAATTCCAATAAACTTTTTTTGTAATTAATGTTTAATGAAATATTGAATGCAAACAAGGAAAATTTTTTAATGACAATTAAAGGAAACATTTATATCATATTTGAATAGATAGAAACTAGAACTATGAGAAAGAACTATTCAGTGATCTATGCACCTTTTCATCTGGCTCTTTATCCAAAAATAAACAATATGCATAGAAATATTTGGTTTGGATATAACATAGGGATTCTGTTTTGTTAGAAATGAAAGAAGTTTTAGTATCACCTCTTGTGAACTGGTAGAAATAAAATCTTGATAGTTAGACAGAGGGATTTTTACGCTTGGCGGAGGATGATCAGCCACATATAGTTTATTTAGTAGCGGGAGCAGGAAGAGCCACACTGCGGAAAGCGAACCATCAGCGTGGAGGGAGAGAAGCGCAGACTCTGAGCTAAGACGCATTTCTGCACAAGCACAGCTGGAAGAGCAGTTTGTCTCACGTTTTCGTCAACAAAGATCAATGTTTAGCTCGTCAGTTCTTATCGTCATGGGAAAAAAGGAGCGTCAATAAGGTTATTTTGTCATCCTCATCGTTGACGAAAACAGCAATGCGCACCTCTTGAACTTTTTTCTGATTTTTGTCACACTGCAACTATAAACTATTCATTTTGATGACATCATATGTGATAGACTAACATAAAGTAGAAGACCAAATCTAACGTTGAAGAGCAATTGATTCAGGGTTTTCAAAAGCTTTTGCAATTCAAATAAAAACTCTAAGTTGGTTAAGTTGGTGCTTTTTAAAATAACATTTTGCTACTGTTTTTTGTATTAAGCCACAAACAAATATTTTATCTTTGTTTAGCCTAGAAAATGCTTTTATTCTTTCTAAGAAATTTGCAGGTTGATTTTTATAACCTAAAAATAGAAGAAAACTATGCTTCTTTAGCTCTAAAAACATTTTTACCTTTCAAGTATAAAACTTGATGAGTTATATTTCAATAGGTCACATATAGATGTACTTTTGTAACTTTTTATTGAAGCCCTAAAGTACTAATACCCCTGGCAGACTTAGTTCAAACAATGTTTGACTTAAACCAAAGACATTTTTTTTTGCCTAAAAAGACATAAGGCTGATATATCTCAAAACACAAAATAAGATAAAGGAATTTGGGGGGGGGGGGATTTTTATTTATCTTCTACTTAAAAATAGTAGATGGAACTTAAGCAGTGGAAAAACAGTTCTTGGAATTACAGCAGTCGAGCTCTTCCTACAATTCCTGACCATGTTTTGTTAGTTTCTTTTGTTATTTTGAGAGTTTTTTCTTTCCATTTTGATGAGCTCCAAATCTTATGTACCTTCACTATCACCCTCATTCTAAACTTTCTCCGCAGAATTGTTTGCATTTCTCCCATTTAGAAAAAAAATACTAATTAAAAGAGATTACCATTCATTTATTTATTTTTTTTTTCAGTCTGTGGTGTTTTTAACTGCAAAATGGAATCACCCTTAATGGGACCGGTTATGCAGAGGAATTTCTAAAACGATTATTTTCTAATAAAATTCATTCTTGGAAAATTTTATATAACTCATTAGGGCATGTAACTTTAAAATTGTCCTATTAATACCTTAAATATGCACCTTTTATTATCAAGTAAAGCCTGGGGTCTGCATTGCCTCCGGCAATTCTACTTCAATTGTTGCAGAGCAGCTGCCTTCTGCTGCAGCCCAAGTCTTGCACAATCACCCCATTAGGGTAGCAAGGTCTGTTGTTTTCACTAAATTTGCTGTTCCGATGGCCGTTTAGTGCACAGTAGTTCATATTATCAACGACATCAAGAAAAGAAATGGCTTATTACTTTAGCACTTGATTACAGAGGGCAAAACGATTTCTCTACGACAGCCTGGTGTGTAAAGAAGAGGGAGATGAATTCAGGTGCTGTTGGGGTTGGCAGCTGGTTTCAGATTCTTGTTAGGATGAAAATGAGGGTGAGGATCGGGGGAGGTGGGGTGTTACATCTTGCCAGACAAGTTAAGAGATGCAAATTGAGCGACGTCCTCGTGTAGCGGCAACAAGCATTTATCATTCAGATATGAATGAGGATATGTGACAATGCTGCTTTACTTTAGTTCCCTCTTTCTTCCTGCACAAATCTGCAGTTTTGGAGCGTATTTTTAGATCTTTCTTAAGAGACTGGCTGGATTATTCTGTAACAGTTTGCACTTTTTTTTTAAATGATAAGGGAGAGATACAGGTTTCTTCTGTCCGTTCATCAATCTATCAACCCATGAGTCCTTTTTGGATCCATCCTCAATCCGTCAGTCTGTTTATCAAAAAACGAGTCTATCCATCCATCTGAAAAAAGAAAGAAAAGAAATGAAAGATGTTTGTTTAAAAGCGACTGAGATTGGGTCGGCGTGGTTTTCCTCCCACGTTTGCAGACCCAGGATTAACCTCCGACTCAGCGCTGACTTGCTTTTCTGACCCCAACTAGTGCGGCTGGGAATCAGGGGTTAAATTAGGCAAAAATAAATAAAAAATGTACAGCGTGCTTCCAGCCTAGGGTGCTTCAAAATACTTAATTGATGTTAACAGAAAAAATAACAAAAATGAGCATTTGGAAAGATTATGTTCTGTTGTTACGGAAGAAGATGCAACCTAAACTAGACACAAACACGAGTGTCTGTTGATTTTGAAGCAGCCGTCTGAATGAGTGAGTAAGCTATAATTTCGGGCTGCAGTGAAGTGACTCAGTCTGTGAAGTGTTTTTCCTGTAAAGGATGGTTTGTTGATCATAATAAAAAAAAAACCCTCTGTATTTCTCACACCTTCATAAATTGATCAATGAAATGTCTCTTAGTTTTTCCATTAGAGGCTGGTTGGACAAAGGTGATGGCTTTGAAATGAGTTAGACTTGGTAGACTTTTAGAGAATTAGAAGGAGAAAAAAAAAGACTGAGCTATTGTTTTCAGGACAAGGTTGTACTTTTAAGCAAAAGTTGCCAATTTGTGCAGGAAAATCATAAACATGATTCAAACTAAATGGATCAGGAGTAGTTTTCAGGTTCTACTTCTTATATTTTACTATATATATTGCATTAATAGAATGCTTTTATCTTAGTGGTTTTAGGTCTACAGCTAAAATGTGTGGTGCAGCAAATGGTCTGTACATGGCACTACAGTGACAAAAAGGGCTTCTTTATTATTTTTTATATTTATATGCTTATATATTTATGCAATGTTTGCATAAAATATAAAAACCTTTGAATTTAACTTGCACGTGTAATTACATAAGTAATTTTGCAGAAAAATGATCAGTGCAGACGTCTTTCACCCAGCCTCTTGGTCTCTCAAAACAACCATTTTAAATCTAAAATCAAAATCAAATCATCTTTCTTGCATTCAGCAGAACCCTCTGCATCGGTCCTGCTAATAGGACTCCACTGGAACTGTCAGTGGAGCCAATGACAACACGATTCCCAAAAGAGCATTCAGCAGCTGTAACCTAACGAAGCTGCCATCTTTGGAAGTGTAGATTATCTCACAGACTGCCAGAGCGGTCGGAGGGGGGCAAACAGCCGAGGGAGCTGGCTGGAGTTATTTTCAAATCCTGCTCTGCCAATAGTCTCCCTCCCCTCTGCCTTCCTGTCTTTTTACTGTCCCTTCTTGTCTCAGTGTTTGCAGTTTACTGCCGCTCTCTCTCTGTGATTGATCCATCTTCCTCTTGCTCTGTGGAATTCCATTGAGAAGCTTTGGGATTGTTTGAATTCCAGCTAGGGTGCATGTGTGGGTTAGCAGCTGGCACCATGCATCCCCAGTCATCTGGGATCATTGTCCTGCCAGGACATAGCCTGCCCTCGCAGTGTGAGGCTTTCTGCCTATGTTTCTGCAACACAAATTCCCGTGCAAACCTTTATTGTTGGTGCCAGCTCCCGTCTTCTACAGATTGACAAGCTCACAAGCATGAATGATCAGAACGATTGCATGCATGCACACTTCCTTGAAGGGTGTGGCAGAAATAAGAGGAATTATCTGCCTCAGCTGTTTCCTTCTGGCCGTCACTACTTGAGAAAAAGGATAGGTGCATTCTTTGCAGCAAAGCCAGCTTCTTACCTCCCTCATTGGTCCTGGTTTTGTTGGGAACAAGGAGTGTCCAAGTACAGGCATCTCCTGTGGCCTGCCTCCTGGCATTTCCACTCATACTTACGCACATGTGCTGGAAATTACTTGGAATCATGTGTACTGCTGCTTTTAACTAACCAACACTGCCTGCCATGGTTTACTACTTTGATACTGCGTATAGAAGGATGAACAAGAACAAGGAAAGAATTGTGCTTACCCGTTATGCTTTATAACCCAAAGAATGGCTGAATGGAGCTGCTTTTACTTGGAATCTAAATAAAGGAAATACTGTGCAGAATTGTAAAATAGATTGAAACTACTACCACAAAACAGAAATAGCACTTTCTCAGTCAAACTTATTTTAAAAAACTGTAGTTTTTTTTTTTTTGCTGAGAAATTGAAATATTTGACAACTCTCCCTCTATAAATAGCAAACCTCAATCCTTCTTTTCTAAATGTTAAATGTTCTGCTTTAAGTGTTTGATTAGTGCATTAATAAACTTCATGAACACTTGCATGCAAAGAAAATGAAATGAAATTCCACTAACCTTTTCAAAAATCAGTTATAGGCTGTAATCTGCCTACTTAGACAGCGAAATCTTATGTAATGTTAAGATTTTTAAGGATTTTATTTTTTTTTAAATCATTTGATAACAAATAAATTTGTGTTACACTGCAAAGCTGAAGATGGGAAACTACTAAACGTTGAAGGATCTTAACAAACTGAACTGAGCTGTTTCCTTGGTTTTCAAACTCTTTGGCACTTTTTGCTGAGATGTGAAGTTATTACGGTGATGTGGTAAATTAGAGTATATTTATAGCTGAAATTACCTTGACCATTTTTGGAGAGAGCTTTCTCTATAACCGACCAAACTTTAGTATCTTGATCAGACAACGTAGACCGCTACTGGTTTTTCCTGCATTATTCCCTGTGAATAACATATGCTACTAGAGATTTTCTGTCATTTTTATAAAATAAAGCAATTACCCGGAAAATAACTTCAAGTATATTTGGAATAACAAGACGTTTCTTAGTGGTGAACTGCATATTGTATATGTGAGTGCATCCTACTGAAGCGATATTAGTTTTCTTTGGCAGCACTCTTCAGTTTGAGTGTAGTTACTGAGTGAAGAGTATTATTTAAAAATTTATTTATTCTACGGATCAACGGCATGTCTAAAATGAAATCAGAGGAAGCTCAGAAGGCGTGACCAGTAGTTTAAAAGGTAAATGTATTTTCTAAAACATGTCCTGACATGTCTGCAAATCAAGCTGAGCAGGGAGCGTGATTAAGCAAGATTTACAGTAGATAGTAAGGAGCCAAAACGCCTTCTAAGGCTTTCAATGTGTTGTAGTTGGTAATGTTTGCTTTTTTAGAGTTGTAGTTAAAAATGCTTTCTCCTTGCAACGCACAGAGACCAGTAATTATTGCCGAGCTAACCATGCTAATCTTAAATGTCAAAGACAACTTCAAAAAAGCGTCAGCTGTGTACTTATGCTACATTCAGACCGCAGGCAGCAGAAGCAACTAGTTTACATGCAAAGTCAATGGTTGAAGAGCATCAAGCAGCAGGAGCAGCGCGTCTGAGCAGCTAAAGCAGCGCGTCATGAGCTTCTGAGCATCTGAGGCGCAACGCGCTTCGGAAGCAGCAGCTGGAGTAGGAAAAACTGAACTTTTGCTGGTAGGGAGACAGACACAGCTCTATTGATGCAGAGAACTATGATCACTCCTCCGAAACTGTTTATTAACTCCTAAATTATCTTAAAATGTACAATCCTCCCGGCAAAATATGTTTAATTTTAAAATTTTGTTGCCTGCAGTTTGGATTACTTGAATGTAGAAACGCTTTCCAGTCGCTGCTAACAGGAGCGGAAAACCGCATAGAGGCGACCAGGCCAGAGGCCGCTGTTCAACGGGATTCCCAATGACAGCGCATCGCCGGTGTACGGGGGTCTGAGTTACTCGGACAGACAAACAATATTTGAAGGCAGGGTCACACTGTGGATGAACTGACTGCACAGATGAAGTTTTCAGGTGGACTTTCTCACATATATTAAACATATTAAAGCTACTTTTTACCCACTTATAACAGCATATATAGCTGCCATTGTTACAGGCAAAGGAATGATAGGGAAGACCCACTTTTTGACTGCTCAAAAATGCAAAGTAAAAAGAAATGAAGCAGCGCTAGCATTTTTGCTGCAAATAACCATTGTTTTGCGATTCTATTAATCTGTTGATTATTTGCTTGAATAATGGATATATTATATA